>NC_135818.1:11295819-11595819 GCF_964213995.1 Mustelus asterias | reverse complement strand
GGCCGGGATTGAACCCGGGTCCCTGGTGTTGTGAGGCAGCAGTGCTAACCACTGTGCCATGAATGACAAGAGATTTCCTCAGCATTCTGCGTTATCAAAGTGTTAACGGAACAAGTCATGTTCTGGTTCGAGCTCTGTTCTCAGAGAAAACCCCACACAACGACACAGAGAGAATTTTTAGGGATGTGCTGTTATAGGGGCAATTATATGAAGGCAGGAAGCAGACACGGTGCTGAGGTCTGGGCCTCGATAATGAAAGCCAATACCGACAGGCTCATGACAAGCAGCATCTTACACCGATCCAGGGCCATGTTAATTTAGAGTTACTGCAACTGGTTGCCAGGAAACAGGGGGAACGGCTGCTGCTAAAGAGCAGAGCACCAGTACCGACCAGAGAAATAAATAGAGACATTGCGTTTGGCTGCAATTTCTGACAGCGACAGCTCAAAACTCACGTTGCAAATTGTGCGTCCGATGAAATCTTCCAGACAATTTTATTAGCAAAACAAAAAAAGAAAAATCAAGACTGATATTTCGGATGGGATTTACAATATAATCCACACATCCTCACGTCACCTCTGATCTGGATTGTAAATTACATTCCCAACATCATTCAATCATTGCGACAATTTGTTTCATGAAAGCCCGGTAGCTCCTCGCTGCAGTTCACCCTCAGCTGTGTGTCTCATTGCTGGGTGTAACCACACCGCCATCGGTGCTTCACTATGTACTGTTTGCATTTAGATTCTTCCTCTGCTCCTCTTGGTGAGTTCGAGAATCTTCCCAGGGACGTGGTCCGCGGATGTTTACCCAGTCATCCAGGTTCTGCTGCTCTAGCTTCTGTTTTCAAAAAGAAAGAGGTCACATTCTCAGCATCTCACACAACCAGAACCAAACGCAAAGCGAGAGGAAAGTGTACAGACTACGGAACATTTTTAAAAGTTAAAGTTTGTTTATTAGTCAGAAGTAGGCTTACATTCACTGTGAAAATCCCTTAGTCACCACACTCCGGCGCCTGTTCGGGTACACGGAGGGTGAATTTACCATGGCCAATTCATCTAACCTGCACATCTTTGGATTTTGTGGGAGGAAACCGCAGCACCCGGAGGAAACCCACGCAGACACGGGGAGAACATGCAAACTCCGCACAGACAGTGTTGGGCCCTTGCGCTGTGAGGCAGCAGAGCTAGCCACTGTGCCACCCCTATGGGGACAATGGAAATGGTAATATTCCCGAGGATTGAAGGACATCATGAAGCATCATACCCCCTCCATTAAAAAAGCACTACACTTGTCGCCACCTTTGTAGTTACAACAGTATCCTAGAAGCCAATGCTTCCTCTGTTCCGCAGGTCTGCGTTTCCATGCATTCCTACACATGGCTGCTCAGGTTACAAGATGTGGCAGCGCTAAGGTTCAATACTTCTGTTTTTTATGCTCGTCAGTGAGAGAAGATCAAGTTAGTCTATCAGGTGTTATTTACCTTTCCTCCTGAGCTCTGGATACCTGATGTGAAAGCACCCCACAGGAACATCGGAATTAGGAGCAGAAGGAGGCAAATTCAGCCCTTCGAGCCTGCTCCGCCATTCAATCAGATCATGGCAGATCTCTCCCTGGTCTCAAATCCACCTCCCCACCTGTTCCCCAAATCCCCTTATCCTTTTTTTAAATCAGAAATATATCTATCTCCTTCTTGAAACCATTCAATGATTCAGACTCCACCGCGCGATGGGGCAGCGAGTTCCACAAATTCACCACCCTCTGTGAGAAGTAGTTCCTCCTCATCTCAGTTTTAAATCTACTGCCTCTCAACCTATACCTTGCTCGAGGTTGCCCCACAAGAGCAAATATCTGGTCTACGCTTACTCTATCAATTCCTTTTAGTATTTTATATACCTCGATCAGATCCCCTCTCACCCTTCTAAACTCCAGCGAGATTCAGCCCAAACTGTTTAATCTCTCCTCATGCATCAACCCTTTCATCCCCGGAATCAATCTGGTGAACCTCCTCTGAACTGCCTCCAAGGTCACCACATCCTTCCTCAAATAAGGAGACCAAAACTGCACACAATACTCCACTTGTGGTCTCACCAACATCCTAACAACTGTTAAAAAGCAAATAGGATTCTCTATCCTCTCGCCTGCTTTGTGAGAGGCCTCGAGCACGCACTTATTTAAAATACTGCTATCCATATACTAACTTGCACCAAGTCCTATTCATCCATCACCCTTGTGTTCACTGGCCCACATGGCCAGCACGGTGGCACAGTGGTTAGCACTGCTACCTCACAACGCCAGGGACCTGGGTTCAATTCTGGCCTTGGATGACTATCTATGTGGACTCTGAACATTCTCCCCGTGTCTGCCTGGGTTTCCTCCACGTGCTCCGATTTCCTCCCACACTCCAAAGATTAGGGTTAGCTGAATTGGGCATGCTAAATTGCCCCTTAGTGTCCAAAGATATGTAGGTTAAGTGGATTAGCCATGGTGAATGGCCAGGGTTATGGCTTAGGGCCAGGGTGGGCCGCCCTTGTGGAGAGTTGGTGCAGACTCAATGGGCTGAGTGGCCTTTTTCTGCACCGTAGGGATTCTACGATTCCGGGCACTCCGCTTGGGAAATCTCCAAGGCTACCTTGCTCCAACGCAGTATATTGAGCTTGTGAAAGGGTCTTTTAGGGAGGCATTTACTTGGGAGTGGAGCTCTTAGCCGAGAGCTAGTGATGCATTGTTTAAAAGTGGGAAGCCACTTATTCAGAACATCACATCCACTCGAGCTGCACTTCCCAGGTACAAATGTAAAACCAGCTCACCGCACTGTGCATGTGTCTCTCGACTGAATTAATATTGGTAAAAATAAAGTTGTAATAAAGCAGGAAAATTATGCTGCAACTTGCCATCGTAGCCTAGTTCATAAATAACACAACAGCACCTGTTTCATTGTCTTCAACTTAGAATTTCCCTTTATCGAGGTGAAGTGTATCACAGGAACTTCATTTTATACTAACCTAGGCATAAATTTGATTTGATTTAATTTATTGTCACATGCATTAGTATACAGTGAAAAGTATTGTTTTTTGCACACTGGGCAGACAAAGCATACCGTTCATAGAGAAGGAAAGGAGAGAGCGCAGAATGCAGTGTTACAGTCATAGCTAGGGTATAGAGAAAGATCAACTTAAGGTGAAGTAGATCCATTCAAAAGTCTGATGGCAGCAGGGAAGAAGCTGTTCTTGAGTCGGTTGGTACGAGACCTCAGACTTTTGTACCTTTTTCCCGAAGAAAGAAAGTGGAAGAGAGAATGTCCGGGGTGTGTGAGGTACTTAATTATGCTGGCTGCTTTTCCGAGGCAGTGGGAAATGTAGACAGAGTCAATGGATGGGAGGCTGGTTTGCGTGATGGACTGGGCTTCATTCACGACCTTTTGTAGTTTCTTGTGGTCTTGGGCAGGACAGGAGCCAGACCAAGCTGTGATACAACCAGAAAGGATGCTTTCTATGGAGTATCTGTAAAGGTTGGTGAGAGTCGTAGCGGACATGCCAAATTTTCTTCAGTGCAAGATCCAATCACACATGATTTGATGGAGTATTTTTTTTTAAATTCTCGCTGCAAGTCAGAAAATCTTTGTTTCTCCTGCACAAGTGATATATTGAAAATACCACAGGAGTTTACCCCTGTGTTACACAGTGCAGGTCACACAGCTCACAACTTAATTAAGCAGAATAAGAATTTCCAATGGAGGACACAAGTCCTTCTCATGGGACAGCGCTGATATAAAGATTACTGTCAGCAATCCAATGGCTCGTGGTGGTTCAGCATTAATCATCATACTAACTTCAGTCAATCACAGCAGCCTAAGTCCACCAGTGAGCATTTCATTTTCCTTCCTCCCTGCCAGGCTGTCCCCACAAAGATTACCAAAAGGATGGTGCATCATAACAGTCAGGGGAAAGCAATAAGAGTCAATGAAGTGAACGGTACGGTGGCACAGTGGTTAGCACTGCTGCCTCACAGCACCAGGGGCCCAGGTTCAATTCCAGGCTTGGGTCACTGTCTGTGTGGAGTCTGCACATTCTCCCCTGTGTCTGCGTGGGTTTCCTCCGGGTGCTCCGGTTTCCTCTCATAGTCCAAAGATATGAGAGTTAGGTTGATTGGCCATGCTAAAATTGACCCTAGTTTCGGGGGGATTAGCAGGGTACATATTTGGGGTTATGGGATAGGGCCTGGTTGGAATTGTTGTCGGCACAGGCTCGATGGGACGAATGGTCTCCTTCTGCACTGTAGGAATTCTATGGAACTGCTCCGAACCATGACATTAATCCTGGATATAGAGGGGTTTCCTTATCAGGGGAGGTCAAGTAGGTTGGGCGTGTACTTGTTGGCGTTTAGAAGAATGACCGGCGACCTTACTGAGGCATCAAGGAGGCGATGGCCGAGTGGTATTATCGCTAGACTATTAATCCAAAAAGTCAGCTAATGTGCTGTGGACCCGGGTTCAAATCCCACCATGGCAAATGGTGGAATTTGAATTCAATAACAAACACATCTGGAATGAAGAATCTACTAATGACCATGAAACCATTGTCGATTGTCAGAAAAACCCATCTGGTTCACTAATGCCTTTTAGGGAAGGAAATCTGCCATCCTTACCTGGTCTGGCCTACATGTGACTCCAGAGCCACAGCAATGTGGTTGACTCTCAACTGCCCTCAGGCAACTAGGGATGGGCAATAAATGCTGGCCCAGCCAGCGATGCCCATGTCCCAGGCATGAATAAAAAAATCTAGGATTCTCGGAGGCTTGACAGGGTAGATGTGAGAGGTTGTTGCCCCTTGTGGGTGTGTGTAGGATCAGAGGGCATCATCTCAGGGTAAGGGGTTGCCCATTTAAGGCAGAGATGAGGAGGAATTTCTTCTCTCAGAGGGTAGTGAATCTGTGAAATTCTTTACCGCAGAGGGTTGGAGAGGCTGGGTCATTAAGTATGTTCAAGGCTGAGATAGACAGATTTTTAATCAGTAAGGGAATCGAGGGTTAAAAGGATAAGACGGGAAAGCGGAGTTGAGGATTGTATCAGTCATGATCTCATTGAGTGGTGGAGCAGGTTCGATGGACTGAATGGCCTACTTAGGCTCCGACTTCTTGTGGAAGAATAAAAGGTAGCATGGGAGACAGGGAACACTGCAAACAGGAAAAGGAAGGGAAACAATGTGAGTAAAGCCAATGTTTCTTTGCTGATTCACTGGACGAGTGCACCAGCCAGTGTGGAAACTGAGCCATCCAAACGAGGAAGATCACAGGGTGATCCCTGAAATAAAAACAGAAAATGCTGGATAGACTCCGCACGTCTGACAGCATTTGCAGGAAGAGAAACAGAGTTAATGTTTCGAGTCTATTTAACACTTCTACAGAACTGAAGAGGGATAGAAATGTGATGAACTATATAGTTGGGAGTGAGGTTGGGCGGGGAGTGCAGGATGGAAGGTCAGGTCAGAGTTAAGGAGAGATTGACAAAAAGATTTGATTTGATTTGTCACATGTATTAGTATACAGTGAAAAATATTGTTTCTTGCGCGCTATACAGACAAAGCATACCGTTTATAGAGGAGGAAAGGAGAGAGTGCAGAATGTAGTGTTACAGTCATAGCTAGGGTGTAGAGAAAGATCAACTAAATGCGAGGTAGGTCCATTCAAAAGTCTGATGGCAGCCGGGAAGAAGCTGTTTTTGAGTCTCAGACTTTTTATCTTTTTCCTGACGGAAGAAGGTGGAAGAGAGAATGTCCGGGCTGCGTGGGGTCCTCGATTATGCTGGCTGTTTTTCCAAGACAGTGGGAGGTGTAGACAGAGTCAATGGATGGAAGGCTGATGTCATGGATAGAAGACAAAGTGGGCGTTGACAGTGCCATTAGGACTGAAGTGTGTTAATAGTGGCATAAAGGTAAGGTAGCAGGAAGTGTGAATAGGAGAACAAAGTTCCGTGAAAGCAAAACTGAAGAACAAGGGTGAGCACTTGGCTCGGCCTAACATTCCAGGCCATGGGCCAAGTGCTGGCATTTAAGAGTCAACCACATTGCTGTGGTTCTGGAGTCACATGTAGGCCAGACCAGGTAAGGACGCAGATTTCCTTCCCTAAAGGACATTAATAAACCAGATGGGATTTTACGATAGTAGTTTCATGGTCACCATCACTAGCAACTGAATTCCAGATTTTAGGAACTGAATTTAAAATACAGCAGCTGCAATGGTGGGATTGAATCCGTGTCCCCAAAAGCATGAGCCTGGCCTTCTGGATTACTAGCCCAGTGACTGTAAAATATAAGGGCAGGGAGGTTATGGTGGAGCTATATAAATGCTTGTTAGGCCACAGCCAGACATAGATAGGGTAGATAGAAAGAAACTTTCCCCCCACATCAGAGGGGTTTATAACCAGGGAGCATAGATTTAAGGTCAGGGGCAGGAGATTTAGAGGGGATTTGAGGAAAAACGTTTCAACCCAGAGGGTGGTGCGAATCTGGAACCCGCTGCCTGAAAGGGTGGTAGAAGTGGGAACCCTCAGAACAGTTAAGAAGCATTTAGATGAACACTTGAAACACAAGGCTACAGGACCAAATGCTGAAAAATGGCATTAGAATAGATAAGTGCTTGATGGCAGATGCATACAGGATGGGCCGAAGGGCCTATTTCTGTGCTGTAGAATTCTATGGCTGGAACGTTATGGCCAGCGGGATTTTCCCATCCCACTGCAGTGAACGGAGATTGGGCTGGGCGCTAAATTCTCCGACTTCGCTGCAGCGGGAGTGTGGCGGGAACGCCCGGTAAGATCGCGCCCTACGACTCTATGACGTTATCAACACGCCATCATCTCCCCCTTTCTTATGAAGAAACTTTGTCCATTTTTTATTACAAAACAGCAAACCAATCTTAGCCGACCCCAGCTAAGAGGCACCAGACAGAAGGGAAAAAGTAAAGGTGGCCGGGGGAACCTTCAGACTGCTGGCAAGGGGCTGGATTAAAATGAGGACCATAATCTTGAGAGAGAACAGTGTGAGAGGATGACCAAGAAACAGGAAGCTACCATGGAGGGTAGGGGAATATCTGAGGTACCATCAAATGATGGTACCTCAGGGCAGCACGGTGGCACAGTGGTTAGCACTGCTGCCTCACAGGGACCTAGGTTCGATTCCCGGCTTGGGTCACTGTCTGTGTGGAGTCTGCACGTTCTCCCCGTGTCTGCGTGGGTTTCCTCCGGGTGCTCTGGTTTCCTCTCACAGCCCAAAGATGTGCGGGTTAGGGGGATTGGCAGAGAGGTTGTTGCCCCTTGTGTGTGTAGGATCAGAGGGCATCATCTCAGAGAAAGGGCTTGCCCATTTAAGACAGAGTTGAGGAGGAATTTCTTCTCTCAGAGGGTAGTGAATCTGTGGAATTCTTTTCCCCTTAGTGTCAGGGGGACTAGCTAGGGTAAATGCATGGGGTTATGGAGATAGGGCCTGGTGGCATTGTGGTCGGTGTAGACTCGATGGGCTGAATGGCCTCTTTCTGCACTGTAGGATTCTATGATCCTATGATACAGTCTATTGAACATTGTGCATTGTGATGCATCCAGAAACATTGAACCTAAAGGAATAAATAACTAAGATCACAGTAAAATGGCCTCAGGCTGAGATTATGGACATTAATCATGTTGACACCCGTTGTTCAGTGCTACACAATTTTTATACTCCACCTGATACTCAGAGTCGATTGTCGTATTATTTTTATTCTTGTTCAATTGAGCTTCGAGGTGTGGATCAATCTGAAAAGCGGGGGAAAGACAAATGATTTAACGTCAAATAATAAACTCACAAGGAAGCTAAAAAGCAACTGCGATCATAATCTGTTGGAACGCAATCAGGTTATAATATTTATTTCGGTCAGATTCAGAGCCACTTGAACTTTCATGGCATTCCTAAAAATGATTAGCATACTGCACTGATAGTGTGCAGTGACCCAGAAGCTTCAGCACACTGGTCTTTATACATTAACATTTAAAAGCAGGATTGCTTCAATTGGCTGTCTCAAAAAGCACCAACGTACTATATGAACACAAACAGTAGCCCAGCCAAACCTGCTGTTGCCCACACATGAATGGGGAGGTGACGGCCTAGTGGTATTATCGCTAGACTATTAATCCAGAAACTCAGCTAATGTTCTGGGGACCCGCGTTCAAATCCAGCCATGGCAGATGGTGGAATTTGATTTCAATAAAAATATCTGGAATTAAAAATCTACTGATGACCATGAAACTATCATCGGAAAAATTCATCTGGTTCACTAGGGCGGCACGGTGGCGCAGTGGTTAGCACTGCTGCCTCACAGCGCCAGGGACCCGGGTTCAATTCTGGCCTCGGGTCACTGTCTGTGCAGAGTTTGCACATTCTCCCCGTGTCTGCGTGGGTTTCCTCCGGGTGCTCCACTTTCCTCCCACACTCCAAAGATGTGCGGGTTAGGTAAATCTGCCATGTTAAATTGACCCTCCTGTCAGGGGGATTAGTAAGGTAAATGAGGGTTATGGGAATAGGGTCTGGCTGGGATTGTGGTCAGTACTGGCTCAAAGGGCCGAACAGCCTCCTTCTGTACTGTAGGGATTCTATAATTAATATTCTTTAGGGAAGGAAATCTGCTGTCCTTACCTGGTCTGGCCTACATGTGACCCCAGAGCCACAGCAATGTGGTTGATTCTCAACTGCCCTCCAAGGGCAACTAGGGATTGGCAATAAATGCTGGCCCAGCCAGCGACGCCCATGTCCCACGAATGAATTTTAAAAAAAATTCCCCCTCTAAGAAAGGTCACTGGATAGCGATAAGAGCAGGATTCAAGATTTATCCTCAACTCAAAAATGTGTTGTCAATCATACTATTGCAAAACCATCCTTAACCAGCAGTGGACTCGGATTTTCCATTCTCGCAATACACCAATCAAGAATAAGAGGTAACTTGACCAAAACCTGAAAGGTATTGACAGGGTGGGTGTGGAGAGGATGTTTCCTCTTGTCAGAGGGTCATTGTTTACAAATAAGGGGGTCGCCCATTTAAGACAGAGGTGAGGAGGATTTTTTTTCCCCTCAGAGGGTTGCGAGTCTCTGGGACTCTTTTCCTCGAAAAGCAGTGGAAGCAGAATCTTGAATATTTTTATGGCCGAGCTGGATAGATACTCGATTAGTGACGGGGGGGGGGGGGTGGTGAAAGATTATTGGGAATAGGCAGGATTGTGGAGTTGAGGTTACAATCAGATCAGCCAATGACCTTATTGAAGGGTGGAGCAGGTTCGAGGGGCTGAGTGGCCTAATTCGTATTTTAATTCGTATGTTCATCATATTCAGACAGCTGTTCTGGAGCCTCTTTTCATTTGACTTAAACTCCGAATGCAAAGTTGCTTGTGATTGCTGATTTCGTGATCTTTGAGAGATATTCAACATAACAAATTCAAGCAATTTTTTTCACATGTTGTTTGAAGTCCCAGACAAGCATTTCATTTTATTCTTTTGTGGGACATGGGTGTCGCTGGCTGGCCCAGCATTTATTGCCCATCCCTAGCTGCCCTTGGAGGGCAGTTGAGAATCAACCACATTGCTGTGGCTCTGGGGTCACATGTAGGCCAGACCAGGTAAGGACAGCAGATTTCCTTCCCTAAAGAATATTAATTATAGAATCCCTACAGTGAGTGGCTCACTCGGCCATTTCAGAGGGCAGTTGAGATTCAACCACATTGCTGTGGCTCTGGAGTCACATGTCGGCCAGACCGGGTGAGGACGGCAGATTTCCTTCCCTAAAGGCCATTAGTGAACCAGATGGGTTTTTACGACAATCGACAATGGTTTGTAGATTCTTAATTCCAGTTATTTTTTTATTGAATTCAAATTCCACCATCTGCCGTGGCGGGATTCAAACCCGAGTCCCCTGAACATTAGCTGAGTTTCTGAGGCGGCACGGTGGCACCCTCGCAGCGCCAGGGATCTCGGTTCGATTCCTGGCTTGGATTGCTGTCTGTGTGGAGCCTGCACGTTCTCCCCGTGTCTGCGTGGGTTTCCTCCGGGTGCTCCGGTTTCCTCCCACAGTCTGAAAGACGTGCTGGTTAGGTGGATTGGCCGTGCTAAATTCTCCCTCAGTGTACCCGAACAGGCGCCGGAGTGTGGCGACTAGGGGATTTTCACAGTAACCTCAATGCAATGTTAATGTACTTGTGACTATTAAATAAGCTTTTTAAAAAACTTTAATAGTCTAGCGATAATACCACTGGGCCACCGCCTCCCCTGGGTACGGTAATTTAGGTACCTCGATGGTGTGCTGGATTAGGACAACAGCCAGTTCTCACAGGAGATCCCAGTTTCCAATCCAACAAGGATAGAAAGACAAAGTCATCCCCTTCTACAGCAAGTTCTCAATCTTTGCCACTTTGCCTCAGGGAGGGGCAGTGAATCATAGAATCCCTACAGTGCAGGAAGAGGCCATTCGGCCCATCGAGTCTGCACCGATCACAATCCCACCCAGGCCATACCCCCATATCCTGACACATTTTACCCACTAATCCCTCTAACCTACACATCTCAGGACACTAAGGGCAATTTTAGCATGGCCAATCAACCTAACCCGCACATCTTCGGACTGTGGGAGGAAACCGGAGCACCCGGAGGAAACCCACGCGGACACGAGGAGAATGCGCAAACTCCACATGGACAGTGACCCGAGCTGGGAATCGAACCCAGGTCCCTGGAGCTGTGAAGCAGCAGCGCTAACCACTGTGCTACCGTGCCGCCCCAAGGCCAAGTTTTCAGTTTGACCAAGTGGGAGATGCTGACTCAGATATCTGAGCCAGGATGCTGTGACACGTGACAGGAATCAAATATCTTCTCTGACCTTGTAGCTGAGCGGTAGATCCAGTCACTGTACACACCAGTTAAAAAAATAAAATTGCATTACAAAGGTAACTTGCATACAATTCTGAAGGTCTCTGAGGGAGAGCATTCAAATTTAAATAAGTGCCGTGAGATTGCTTTAACTTGTATTTAAGTGACAGTTCCTTTTTAAACTCAAGGTCAAAATAATGTCTGTATCAAAGTTAGGGTACTTGCTGACTGCCTACATTTAAGCTATCGTGTTTAAATTAAGGATGGCAGTAAAAATTGCACAAGAAGCAATCTGAAGATTTATAAAAGAAGTTGGCAATCAACTCCACGTGACATTCCCGAACGGGGAAAGATCACTGAAACGTTATCGCGAGAATGTTTAGTTTTGTTCCTGGAGTGGTGATTACTTTAAAATAGCTTCTCTATTTGACAAATTAAGATGGGGAGGTCGCTTCCGGTCACGATAAAACTTTCAGTCACTCTCCGATAGCGCTGCACACAGGATCTCAAGGCTGAATGAGGCCTTCAGATGAAGGAGAATCAGACAGCAGGGACTAATGGGACCAGAATGTGTCGATGTAATTCAGTCACAATTTCACACTGTCACTTCCATGCATGCAGAGTTAAATAGGAAGTGAAATGGTGCGTTTTGTTGCTTGGAACAGAGGCGGGACTCGGCAGTACAGGCTGAGGAGCTACAAGATGTAAAAAAAAAAGAGGTTATGTTTAAGTTTATTTATTCATCACGAGTAGGCTTACATTAATATTGCAACACAGTAACTTCATTGCAGTTTTAATGTAAGCCTACATTGAAGTTACTGTGAAAATCCCCTAGTCGCCACACTCCGGCGCCTGTTCGGGTACACTGAGGGAGAATTTGGCATGGCCCAATGCATCTAACCAGCATGTCTTTCGGACTGTGGGAGGAAACCGGAGCACCCGGAGGAAACCCCGCACGACTTTCGGACTGTGGGAGGAAACCGGAGCACCCGGAAGAAACCCCGCACGTCTTTCGGACTGTGGGAGGAAACCGGAGCACCCAGAGGAAACCCACGCAGACACGGGGAGAATGTGCAAACTCCACACAGACAGTGACCCAAGCCGGGAATCGAACCCAGGTCCCTGGCGCTGTGAGGCAGCGGTGCTAACCACCAATCTTCCCACCAGTGCCATCAATTATAGTGCAACGTATTTACAGATTTTATTTTTAATGTGCACATAGGAATTTATCACTGAAAAGGCTTTTTAGCTTATTTTAAAGATAAAATGCTGCGGATGCTGGAATCTGAAACAAAATCAGAAAATGCTGGAAAATCTCAGCAGGTCTGACAGCATCTGTACAGAGAGAATAGGACCAACGTTTCGAGACTGGATGATCCTTCAGTAGTGTTTCAGTTCTGACACAGGGTCATCCAGACTCGAAACATTGGCTCTATTCTCTCTTCACAGATGCTGTCAGACCTGCTGAGATTTTCCAGCATTTTCTGTTTTTGTTGTATATTTATCTTATTAATCTTTTGTGAAAGAAGTTGATATTTCAAACTTAAAATAAGGTCCGTTATAACGAAGATTGTAAGATTCACTAGGTTGTTATGGAGGGATTTTCTTGTGGGGAGAGGTTGAGTAGGTTGGGGCCTATACTCATTGGAGTTTAGAAGAATGAGAGACAACTTTATTGAGACATATCGGATTCTCAGGGGGCTTGACAGGGTAGATGCTAAGAGGTTGTTTCCCTTTGTGGGAGAGTCCAGGACCAGTGGGTATAATCTCAAGTAAGGGGTTGCCCATTTAAGACAGAGATGAGGAGGAATTTCTTCTCTCAGAGGGGAGTGAATCTGTGGAATTCTTTACCGTTGGGGGCTGTAGAGGCCGGGTCGTTACGTATGTTCAAGGCTGAGGTAGACAGATTTTTAATCAGTAAGGGAATCGAGGGTTATGGGGATAAGGCGGGAAAGTGGAGTCGAGGATTCTCATATACAAAGATACAAAGAACAGTACAGCACAGGAAACAGGCCCTTCGGCCCTCCAAGCCTGTGCCGCTCATTGGTCCAACTAGACCATTCGTTTGTATCCCTCCATTCCCAGACTGCTCATGTGACTATCCAGGTAAGTTTTAAACTATGCCAGCGTGTCTGCCTCCACCACCCTACTTGGCAGCGCATTCCAGGCCCCCACCACTCTCTGTGTAAAAAACATCCCTCTGATATCTGAGTTATACCTTGCCCCTCTCACCTTGAGCCCGTGACCCCTCGTGATCGTCACCTCCGACCTGGGAAAAAGCTTCCCACTGTTCACCCTATCTATACCCTTCCTAATTTTGTACACCTCTATTAGGTCTCCCCTCATTCTCCGTCTTTCCAGGGAGAACAAGTCCAGTTTACCCAATCTCCCTCATAGCTAAGACCCTCCATACCAGGAAACATCCTGGTAAACCTTCTCTGCACTCTCTCTAAAGCCTCCACGTCCTTCTGGTCGTGCGGCAACCAGAACTGGACGCAGTACTCCAAATGTGGCCTAACCAGCATTCTATACAGCTGCAACATCAGACTCCAGCTTTTATACTCTATACCCCGTCCTATAAAGGCAAACATGCCATATGCCTTCTTCACCACCTTCTCCACCTGTGCTGCCACCTTCAAGGATTTGTGGACTTGCACACCTAGGTCCGTCTGTGTTTCTATACTCTTGATGGCTCTGCCATTTATTGTATAACTCCCCCCTACATTAGTTCTTCCAAAATGCATCACTTCGCATTTATCTGGATAAATATCATATCAGTCATGATCTCATCGAATGGTGGGAGCAGACTCGATGGGCCGAATGGCCGACTTCTGCTCCTATGTCTTCTGGTCTTATAAGGAAGAAGCTTACTGAAATACGAATTATTTCCAGTACCTCACGGCAACGGTCAGGCAGGGTTTGACCGTATGTTCTCCTGGGCATGCCAAGTTTACCTGGTAAGGATAGACATCAAAATACGGAGAGTCGAGACTCATCCATTAGAGCAGTTTACGATACAAGGGTCTAAATAATCTTGGCCAATGTTAGAGGGCAGCGGAACCCGAGATCAAGGATCTCGGCTGATATTTCAATGCAGAAGATGTCTGTCATGTTCAAACTTATTTTTCTCAGTTGGTCTGCAAAGAAATTTTGGTTCAACTTAAGAATGTCTCTGATATAAGGTCAGGTTCAAGATTGAAATGATGAATTCCCACAGATGCAGTAAACCTTCTGACCTGAAAGCAATAACAGAGAAAAAGTATAAATCTTGCGAGCAGCTGGAGCAAAGGCTAGCCATGAATTCTGATGAACTTGCCTGAAGGGTTAGGCCTTAAAAACTGTTTTTGAACCAATAAGCTTGCTCAGGGATAATTAGATGCAAGGCTTGAATGGCTTCCATTCCAGAGCACAGAAGTAAGCCCGAGATGACAAATAAGTTGCCACGGCCGTGAGCCAAAGTAAAGGGTGTGGTCCATGGCAATTTCCATTGGCAGTGTCTAGTGAAGGGTCAGTTTAAGTTTATTTATTAGTGTCACGAGTAGGCTTACATTAACACTGCAATGAAGTTACCGTGAAAGTCCACCACACAGTCACCCAAGGCCAGAATTAAACCAGAGTCCCTGGCATAGTGAGGCAGCAGCGCTATCCATTGTGCCACCGTGCCGCACATATTGGGAGTCGAAATGTTATCTCTCCACAGTTGCAGCCAGAGTGGCAGAGATTTTCCAGCACTTTGTTTTGAGTTCAGATCACCAGCATTGGCAGTATTTTGCTTTCATTAAAGTGAGGACATTTGTGGCAGAGACGCCCCCAATCCCATGGCACTGTACAAAGAACAGGAAGCTCTACCAGTACATTCTCAACAATCTTTTTCTTCAATTAGCACCACCAAAATCAGAGTAACTGATCATTTATCTCTTTAAGAGGTTAACACATTCACCTATTCAAACAAGGTGATTCATTTTACACAGGACTCTGGAGTAGACTAGAAATAGACACTATTCCAATGCAAGTATTTATTTTCAAATTGTTAGGGCATCAACCAGAAACCCCAAGGTAGTCAGACTAGACCTCAACAATTTTCTATTTTGGCATTAGAACCATAGAATCCTACAGTGCAGGAGGAGGCCATTCGGCCCACTGAGTCTGCACAGACCACAATCCACCCAGGCCCTATCCCCATGCACTTACCCTAGCTAGTACCCCGACACTAAGGGGGCAATTTATCATGGTCAATCCACCGAACCTGCACCTCTTTCCGACTGTGGGAGGAAACCAGAGCACCCGCAGGAAACCCACGCAGACACAGGGAGAACGTGCAGGCTCCACACAGACAGTGACCCAAGCCGGGAATCGAATCCGGGTCCCTGGTGTCTGTACCGCCCCATTAGTATGAGGCTATGATGTTTTTGATTTGATTTATTATTGTCACTTGTACTGGGATACAGTGAAAAGTATTGTTTCTTGCGCACAATACAGATAAAGCCTACCGTTCATTATGAAGGAAAGGAGAGAGTGCAGAATGTAGTGTTACAGTCATAGCTAGGGTGTAGAGAAAGATCAACTTAATGCAAGGTAGGTCCATTCAAAAGTCAGCAGGGAAGAAGCTGTTCTTGAGTCGGTTGGTACGTTGTATCTTTTTCCCAATGGAGGAAAGTGGAAGAGAGTATGTCCGGAGAGAGCGAGAGTGCGCAAGCGAGCGAGAGTGAGAGCACATGAACAAGAACACGAGAGCGCGAGAGAGAGAGAGAGCGCGAGAGAGAGAGAGCGTGAGAGAGAGATAGAGACAGGGACACCTGTTTCTTCGAGCAATCCAGACAGCAACTGCTTGTATTTTAAAATGAAACTGAAACCCTTTCTTGCCTGCAAGCTTAACTCCTTCCATTAAGCACATGACACTGTCCCTGTCAATCAACATAATTAAAACTCTACTCTGAAACCACTCTAACAAATTCCTTAGGTAAAACCAGTTACTAGCCAGCATTCGTAGCATCTGTTACACGTTTAGCAGACAAATCGACTCTTGTAACGAAACACTGCCTCTTAAAGCAACCCCACCTTAAACACAAAATATAGGACAATAGCACAGACTCTGGACAATAAAAAATACTAATTCTACAAATGAATCTTTTCTTCAAATAATAGCAAGAGCGAAACTATCCCAGAAGGAAAATAAACAGTAAAATGGGTAAATGAGAATACTGATCTGAACCTGGAGTATTGTGTGCAGTTTTGGTGTCCTTATCTGAGGAAGGATGTCCTTGCTATAAAAGGAGTGCCGTGAAGGTTTACCAGGCTCATTCCTGAGATGGCAGGTCGGTCATATGAGGAGAGACTAAGTCGGTTAGGATTGTATTCATTGGAGTTTAGAAGAGTGAGAGAGGATTTCATAGAAATTTATAAAATTCTAACAGGATTAGACAGGGTGGATTCAGAAAGAATTTTCCCGATGGTGGGGGAGTCCAGAATGAGGGGTCATAGTTTGAGGATAAGGGGTAAATCTGTTAGGACTGAGGTGAGGAGAAATTTCTTCACCCAGAGAGTGGTGAATGTTGGAATTCACTACCACAGAAAGCAGTTGAACCAAAACGTTGTGTGATTTCAAGAAGAAATTAGATATAGCTCTTGGGGCTAAAGGGATTAAGAGATATGGGGGGGAAGGGGGATGGGTCAGAATATTGAATTCAAAGATCAGCCATGATCAAAATGAATGACGGAGCAAGCTCAAAGGGCTAAATAGCCTACTCCTGCTCCTCGTTTCTATATTTCTATGTAAAGCTAAAGTTTATTTATTAGTCACAAGTGGGCTTACATTCACACTGCAATGAAGGTAATGTGAAAAGCCCCTTGTGGCCACACTCCGGTGCCTGTTCGGGTACACCGAGGGAGAATTTAGCATGGCAAATGCACCTAACCAGCACGTCTTTCAGACTGTAGGAGGAAACTGGAGCACCCGGAGGAAACCCACGCAGACACGGGGGGAACGTGCAGACACCGCAGAGACAGTGACCCAAGCCAGGAATTGAACCCGGGTCCCTGGCGCTGTGAGGCAGCAGCGCTAACCACTGTGCTGCCATGTGATCTCCCGCACAAAAACAGCAACTTCACCCTAATACATTTCGATAGTGAGGCAGACAATGCAATACTGTCTGAAGCTATTGGTTGATTGGTGCAACTAGGACAACAACTTTAGGATATTTGAGTTTAACTGCACGTCTGCTGCGTGGCTGGTTATAGCAGTTGCACATAAATATGCAGTTAGACTCACCAGTAATCTGACAGGAAAATCTGGGCCACTGTGTCCTTGTGGTGTCAAAACTCTATTTAACAATAATAACTTAAGAATTTGGTTTAGGAGTGGGAAATCAGCCCCTCGAGCCTGCTCCGCCATTCAATATGATTATGGATGATCTCATCTGGATCTTAACTCCACTTTCCTGCCCGCTCCATACAACCCTTCATCCTGTGACTGAAGTTTGACCTATAAAAACATCATTACGAGGTTTCAGCAAATCACTGTGGATGCTGGAATCTGAAACAACAGAAAATGCTGGAAAATCTCAGCGGGTCTGACAGCGTCGGTGGAGAGAGAACAGAGCCAACGTTTCGAGTCAGGGTGACCCTTTCTGTGGAGAGAGAGTAGAGCCAACATTGAGTTTGAATGACCCTTTGTCTGAGCTCTGACGAAGGGTCATCTAGACTTGAAACGTTGGCTCTATTCTCTCTCCCCATAGATGCCGTCAGACCTGCTGAGATTTTCCAGCGCTTTCTGTTTTCGTACTAGGTTCCCACATGATTATCGTAAAAAGATTGCAATGCTATGGATTTGTGACAGGACCATTATGTAGTTCTTTACAGAATGAGACATAAACAAAATCTTATTAGTTAGGAGCTTGGGTTCATAAACTGCAGACATTATTAGCAAAAAAAAAACACCTATTTTATAAAGAAATTTAAAGAGCACAGCTCCAATTTCAGGATTCCCAAGAATTAAACCACAGAGTGTTTCCCAATACATTCCCCAATGCTTCGACTCGAGTGTGTGCACAGCATAGCTGCAAAGGGTTGACCCAGTGCCAGATTTATGGCAATAAGTCAAGTCTTTCAGGGAAACTTGGTTTTGTGGCGACACCGAGCTGCGACTGTGTTCACAAATCTGTGAATGTGGTGGGGGCAAGTGGAGGGGGCAAGTGGAGGGGGCAAGTGGAGGGGGCAGCTCAAAAAGGCAGGTGGAATCCTTGGCTTTATTAATAGCAGCAACGGCTACAACAGCATGGAAGCCCAGCGAAGGTTTGCCAGGCTGATTCCTGGGATGGCAGGTCTGTCATATGAGGAGAGACTAAATCGGTTAGGATTGTATTCATAGGAGTTTAGAAGATTGAGAGGGGATCTTATAGAAACTTATAAAATTCTGACAGGATTAGACAAGGTAGATTCAGAAAGAATGTTCCCGATGGTGGGGGAGTCCAGGACTAGGGGTCATAGTTTGAGGATAAGGGGGAAACCTTTTAGGGCTGAGGTGAGGAGAAATTTCTTCACCCAGAGGGTGGCGAATGTGTGGAATTCACTACCACAGAAAGTAGTTGAGCCCATTGTGTGATTTCAAGAAAAGTAAAGTTTATTTATTAGTCACAAGCAGGCTTACGTTCACAGTGTAATGAAGTTACTGTGAAAACCCCCAGTCGCCACACTCCGGCGCCAGTTCAGGTACACTGAGGGAGAATTTAACATGGCTAATGCACCCAACCTGCACATCTTTGGACTGTGGGAGGAAACCAGAGCACCTGGAGGAAACCCATGCCGACACAGGGAGAACGTGCAGACTCCACACAGACAGTGACCCAAGCCAGGAATCGAATGCAGGTCCCTGGTGCTGTGAGGCAGCAGTGCTAACCCACTGTGCCACCAGAAGGAATTAGATATAGCTCTTGGGGCTAAAGGGATATGGGAGGGGAATGGGGATCAGGATATTGAATTTGATGATCGGCCATGATCAAAGTAGCTCTAGGGGCTAAAGGGATCAAGGAGATATGGGGGAAGGGGAGTGAAATCAGGATATTGAATTTGATAATCAGCCATAATCAAAATGATTGGCGGAGCAGGCTCGAAGGGCCAAATGGCCTACTTCTCTTCTTTTTTTCTATGTTTCTCTGAAGTTATGCTAAACCTTTATAAAACATTTGGTAGACTCTCAGAATGTGTCTCAATTTTGCACAACAGGCGATAGGAAAGATGTCAAAGTTTTAGAAAGTGTGCAGAAGAGTGTTACTACTAGAGTGGCAGATCTGAGGGACCTCAGGTATGTGGAGGGACTGGAGAAAAGGGGAGCTGTTCGCCATGGAACCGAGGAGGTAAAGCAAAGATTCAGCAGAAATATTCAAAATCATGAAGACTTCTGGTGGGCATAAATAATGAAAGTTTGTTTTTTTTATTCATTCGTGGGACATGGGCGTCGCTGGCCGGCCAGTATTTATTGCCCATCCAGAGTTGCCCTGGTTCATAGGGCAGTTGAGAGTCAACCACATTGCAGTCGCTCTGGAGTCAAATGCCTCTGACTACAGGAAGAGATGGTGCTCTATAAATAAACGCAAATTACTGCGGATGCTGTAATCTGAAACAAAAGCAGAGAATGCTGGAAAATCTCTGCAGGCCCGACAGCATCTGTGGAGGGAGAAGAGCTAACATTTCAAGCCTGGATCACTCGTCGTTAAGAGTTCGGAAACATTGGCTCTATTCTCTCTCCACAGATGCTGTCAGGCCTGTGGAGATTTTCCAGAATTTTCAGTTTTTGTTCTCTATAACTGTTCATGTTTCAAATCACCACACTGTGAACTTTCAAATTAATTTCCTTTACTTTGAGAGCACCCATTCGTTTTTTTTTTGCAAAGACCACATTATGGTTAATGTGGATAATTATAATTTGCCACATAGGTGGCACGGTGATTAGCACTGCTGCCTCACAGCGCCAGGGACCCGGGGTTCGATTCCCAGCTTGGGTCACTGTCTATGTCAATTATTGAGCGATTAGTATCAGGATGCACAAGAGGCTGGAATTGGAGGAAAGCAGTGATTTTAGAGGACTGGAAGAGGTTGCAGTGAAAGGGAGGGGCAAGGCCATGGGGTGATTTGAAAATAATGTTTTTTTAAGTTTATTTTATTAGTGTCATAAGTAGGCTTTTTAAATGTTGCTATTCCATAGAATCCCAACAGTGCAGAGAGAGGCCATTTGGCCCATCGAGTCTGCACCGACCACAATCCCAACCAGCCCTACCCCATAACTCCATGCATTGTACCTGTCTCAACCACTCTCTCTGGCAGCTTATTGCAGACACGCACCACCCTCTGCGTGAAGAAGTTGCCCCTCAGGTCCCTTTTAAATCTTTCCCTTCTCACCTTAAACCTATGCCCTCTAGTTTTCAATTCCCCTTCCCTGGGAAAAAGACTATGTGCGTTCATCCTATCTATGTCCCTCATGATTTTAGACACCTCAATAAGGTCACCCCGCTTCGAGCCTGCTTTGCCATTCAATCAGATCGTGGTTTTCCTGGTCTCAAAATCCACATCCCTCCCTGTTTCCCCTTTCCCTTTAACCTGTTTTTTAAAATCAGAAATATATCTATCTCCCAGGATGGGATAAAAGTCTCCTCTGGTCCCAGTGTTAAGTTGCTACATGGTTTTATTACATTGATTTATTATTGTCACATGCATTGGGATACAGTGAAAAGCGCTGTTGCTGGGTAGACGTTGGGATGATGGGTGGACACCCCCAGGCTGACCTTTAAACTTGGGAGGAAGGTGGGTGGGAACCTCTGTAAAATCCAGCCCCATGTGTTTTGGGATCGAATTTTCCTGGCTAATCTTTTACTACATTAAAGGTGCTACATAATGCAAGCTGCTATTAAAACGTTTTACTGGATTGAATGAGCACTTGAGATAGAATTGCTCTACAATTTGTAGATTCATAGACTCTTTACAGAACAGGAGGCCATTTGGTCCATGTAGCCTGCACCAACAACAATCCCACCCAGGCCCTATCCCCGAAACCCCACATATTTACCCTTTAAAAAGTACCTGGACGAATACTTGGCATGCCATAATATTCAAGGCTATGGGCCAAGTGCTGGCAAGTGGGATTAGGTGGGCAGGTCAGGGCCTTTCACGTGTTGGTGCAGACTCAATGGGCCGAAGGGCCTCTTCTGTAGGTTAGATGGGCTTTAGATTGGTTTCACAGGTCGGCGCAACATTGAGGGCCGAAGGGCCTGTACTGCGCTGTTATGTTCTATGCACTGTAGGATTCTGTGATTCCGTGAAACCCCTCTGACACTAAGGGGCAATTTAGCACGGCCAATCCACCTAATCTGCACATCTTTCAGACTGTGGGAGGAAACCGGAGCACCCGGAGGAAACCCACAGGGAAGAACATGCAAACTCAGGCATAGTGTCCCAAACCGGGAATCGAACCAGGGGGGTCCCTGACGCTGTGAGGGAGCAGTGCTAACCACTGTGCTATCATGCCGCCCATTGACTGAAATCCTGACTGAAATCCTGGCTGAAGATATACAGGTCAGCACGCTCATTGAAATTAACAAGTTTTTTATTTAATTTATGAATACGATAAGTGTTCACATAAACACAGCAACAATGTTATGACTTTAGAAAGGAATGAATTGTCACTGTATTTTGAAGAAGCTGGGTTTTTGGTTCATCATTAAAAAGAAACAAGTCCCGCTTGTGCTCTCCTGGTATTTTTAGATAGAAGTCCAATTAGTCCTGGTGACCTCATATCCGAGTGACGCACAATCCTGACAAGTCTTTCATGAACAGAGCTTCAGAACACAAGATCAGGAGTGGGGCGTTCAGCCTGTTAATCTCTTCATCAGGTCATGGTTGATCATAGAATCATGCAGTGCAGAAGGAGGCCATTTGGCCTATCTGGTCTGCACCGACCACAATCCCCATAACCCCATGCATTTGCCCTAGATGGTCCCCCTGACATTAAGGGGCAATTTTAGCACGGCCAATCCATCTAACCCGCACATCCTTGGACTCTGGGAGGAAACCGGGGCACCCGGAGGGCATGCAGACACGGGGAGAACATGCAAATTCCGCACAGACAGTGACCCAAGCCAGGAATCGAACCCGGGTCCCTGGCGCTGTGATGCAAAAGTGGGGCAGCACGGTGGCACAGCGGTCAGCACTGCTGTCTCACAGTGCCAGGGACCCGGGTTCGATTCCTGGCTTGTGTCACTGTGTGGAGTTTGCCCATTCTCCCCGTGTCTGCGTGGGTTTCCTCCGGGTGCTCCGGTTTCCTCCCACACTCCGAAGTTGTGCGGGTTAGGTTGATTGGCCATGTTAATTTGCCCTTTAGTGTCAGGGGGGCTAGCTAAGGTAAATAGATGGGGTTACAGGGATAGGGTCTGGGTGGGATTGTGGTCGGTGCAGACTTGATGGGCCAAACGGCCTCCTTCTGCACTGTAGGGATTCTATGATAACCACTGTGCCGCCCATATTGGAAGTCGGGGAATGAGTGTTCCAGATTTTTACGCTGTAGGAAGAAAATGCTCCCTAATTTCACTCCTAATTAGCCAAACTCTTAATTTTAAGATTAAAACCCCTGCCCTATTCTGGACCCTTGCAGCAGGGGGCATGGTTTCCCCCTGTCTACCCAATTAGACCCTCCTTATCATCTTCAAGACTTCAATTCGATCAGTTCTCAATCTGAAACAAGGAAATGCAAGCCTCATATCTTGATTCGTCTCCCTTCAGCTGCTTCCTCATTCTCCACACTTCAAGGCAATAATACATTCCAGAATCTTTTTCTGTGCATCTATAAAACCTCCATTCCAATGATTAATAACTCTCCGTTTCACCCAGAGGATGATTCACATTAACAGACCTGCTTGGAATCTCAATATAGAAGTTGTGGAGTCTCGTTATTGTGCACTTACTACAAAAGTCACAGCCAGAAATCTGAAATATCTACACTTGATGTGCCAGTGCCACAAGGCCACAGAAGTGAGTCTTATACCCAAGCTCACACTAACAAATCTCAGTGTCAGCTCAGATTAACACTTAATAAAGCAGCGAAGCAAAGAAATTTCATCTTAATGGGGGATATTACAAAGATAAGGACTTAAGGGATAAGGACTTAAGGGTGGCGCAGTGGTAAGCACTGCTGCCTCACAGCGCCAGGGACCCGGGTTCAATTCCCGGCTTGGGTCACTGTCTGTGTGGAGTTTGCATGTTCTCCCCGTGTCTGCGTGGGTTTCCTCCGGGTGCTCCGGTTTCCTCCCATGGTCTGAAAGACATGCTGGTTCGGTGCATTGACCCGAACAGGCACCTGAGTGTGGTGACTAAGGGAATTTCACAGTAACTTCATTGCAGTGTTAATGTAAGCCTTACTTGTGACTAATAAACAAACTTTATTTTAATAGAGTATTGAGCGGCACGGTGGTTAGCACCCAGGTTCAATTCCCGGCTTGGGTGACTGTGTGGAGTCTGCACATTCTCCCCGTGTCTGCTTGGGTTTCCTCCCACACTCCAGAGATAGGTTGATTGGTCATGCTAAATTGCCCCTAAGTGTCAGGAGAAATACATGAGTTTATGGGGATAGGGCCTGGGTAGGATTGTGGTCGGTGCAGTCTTGATGGGCCCAATGGCCTCCTTCTACACTGTAGGGATTCTATGCCATTCAGCCCTTCGAGCCTGCTCTGCCATTCAACGGAATCATCTTCTCTATTCCGGTATCCCCCCGATGTTTTTAATATGTAGAATCAAGGCTATGGGCCAAGTGCTGGCCAGTGGGATTAGGTGGGCCGGTCAGGGCCTTTCATATGTCGGTGCAGACTCAATGGGCCGAAGGGCCTCTTCTGCACTGTAGGATTCTGTGATTCGGATTCTGTGAATTCTACCAATCCTGGTCTTGAACATACAGGATAGTTGAGCAGTCACTGCTGGATCACACCAAGAAGATGCTAAAATACGGCCGCCATCTTAACACTCATCGAACAAAGGACAAGCCAACGCTGGCTGCAAAACCGTCTCAGAGTCAGAAAAGTTTAAGGCCCAACATCGACACAGGATCTGAGCTAAAATTTCAGGGCATAACCGAAGAAGTGTTTAAAAGTTTATTTATTAGTCACAAGTAGACTTACATTAACACTGCGCTGAAGTTAATCCCCTAGTCGCCACACTCCGGCGCCTGGTCGGGTACACTGAGGGAGAATTTAGCATGGCCAATGCACCTAACCAGCACATCTTTTGGACTGTGGGAGGAAACCGGAGCACCCGGAGGAAACCCACGCAGACATGGGGAGAACGTACAAACTCCACACAGACAGTGATCCGAGGCCGGAATTGAACCCGGGTTCCTGGCACTGAGAGGCAGCAGTGCTAACCACTGTGCCACCCCTGGCAACACTGGCAGGGGAGGCAGCCTCCCTGTCTGCCCAATCAAGGAGAGATTGAAGAACTCTGGGACAATTCAAACAATATCAGGGAGCTCTCCCCACGTTAGTCAACATTACCAACTCAATTCCCACCAAGAGACTTCCTGGCCATTCATCTGAATACAATTAGTGGGATTTTACTGGGCACAGTTGTGTACATGCCTACATAATAACTCATAATACCAGAGCCTTTTAGAGATGGTATAAAGCATTATATAAATGTAACTCGATGTGGCGTTACACTGCACTGGGTCATCACATCTCTCTCAATTAGTTATTGGATTTGCGTTGTCACAGCTACTTGAACCTTCCAATATTTTGTTTTCTGTGTAATCACACCCGCAATCTTATCAGCAGCACCACTCCTGCTGTCTTCTCTAAAGGTATATAAAGCACTGCGCAACCTCTATTAATTGCAGGTCCATAATCTGGAGCAGCAAGGAGAGCTGGCGTGGTCCTCACACACCAAGAGACAGCTGGAGCAAAGTGGGGGTAGGAATGGGAGCAGAGCTGATGCGTCGGGTCGGTGTAAGAGAGGCAGAGTTAGTGCACAAAGAAGCAACCAACTCCAGCTGGTGCAGCAAGGCTGATGGAATAAAGGGACACGTGGAAATACCGGTGCTGGAATAGGCAGGGTAGGGCCGTCACATTCATCGCACAAAGTGACTGCGTGCTTAATTGGAGGCTGGTGCTGGTTAGGTACATTGGCCGTGCTAAATTCTCCCTCAGTGTTACCCGAACAGGCGCCAGAGTGTGGCGACTAGGGGATTTTCACAGTAACTTCATTGCAGTGTTAATGTAATCCTACTTGTGACACTAATAAATGAGCTTTGAAAAACTGAACAAAATAAGCTGCACAGAAGATACTGGTTTTATGGTTAACTCGCTCCACAATGACGGAATGCGGCAGCACTGTTCCACATGGCACGGTGGCACAATGGTTCGTACTGCTGACTCTCAGCGCCTGGGACCCGGTTCGATTCCAGTCTCGGGTGTGTGTGGAGTTTGCACGTTCTTCCCGTGTCTGCGTGGGTTTCCTCCGGGTGCTCCGGTTTCCTCCCACAGTCCAAAGATGTGCAGGTTGGGTGGATTGGCCATGCTAAATTGCTCGTTAGCGTCAAAAGATGTGTAGGTTAGATGGATTAACCATGGTAAATGCGTGGGGTTAGGGGGATAGGATGGAGGGTGTGGGCCTGGGTGGGACACTTTTTTGGAGAGTCGGTGCAGACTTGATGGGCCAAATGGCCTCCTTCTGGCCTTCTCTGTAGAGATCCTATGCAGAGCAGTGTGTTCTCAGATATGAGCTCAATTCTAGGATCATTCCAACAGGAGTAATGGTGATGGTCCAAGTATATTGACTTTGGTGTTCTTGGGCGAAGCAAGGAGGGAAAGGATGACAGGCTAGGAGGTAAGAAAGCTACAGCTCGTGCTCCTGATCACTATTCACCAACCTCCCCTCAGCCAGGTGGTGTATGGGGGTAAGAGAGGGGGGTGGGGGGTGGTGTGGGAAGCAGGTTCAGAAACAAAATACAGGAAATGCTGGGAACATTCTGTGGATTATGCGGAGAGAAACAAGAGTTGACATTTCAAGTTAGGATCATAGAATCCCCACAGTGCAGAAGGAGGCCATTCGGCCCATCGAGTCCGCATCGACCACAATCCCACCCAGGCCCTACTCCCGCACCCACCCCGCTAATCCCACTGACATTTAGTAGGCAATTTAGCACGGCCAATCAACCTAACCCACACATCTTTAGACTGTGGGAGGAAACTGGAGCACCAGGAGGAAACCCACGCAGACACGGGGAGAACGTGCAGTCTCCGCACAGACAGTGACCCAAGCCAGGAATCGAACTTGGGTCCCTGGTGCTGTGAGGCAGCAGTGCTAACCACTGTGCCACTGTGCCGTCCTTTTCATCAGAAGTTAGGAATGCAGCAGGCCTTCAGCAAGGAGTGAGTCGGCCAAGGTTCAGAAGGAAAACCCTTGGGAGCCTGTGCAGCTGCAGTTTTATATGGGAAGCTACCCCTATGAACCACCGATATTCAAACTCCAACCCGACCCATTTCCCCCAACAACCCCATCCTGGTGAAAATGGTGGCTGCCAGGTTTGGAGGTGGGACTTGCAGAATTGGAGCTTGGGTACCATTATGGTTATGCCAGAGACACTTAGGCCTCTGCCAAACATTTAGGCCTCTGTTACCCTCATCATGAGTGCTGCCAGGCCTGCTGCGGGTTTCTTCCGAATTTGCTGTTTGTTGTGCCAAAATAAATTCTGGTGACAAGTTGGGTTTAGAAGTAACGCAGCTTTCTACGATTGAGAGGACTAAATGTAACAAGAACATTAACTGTCATTAACTCACAATATCAGTGCTTCTTTGGACATAGGGGAGCCGATGGCCTAATGGTATTATCGCTAGACTATTAATCCAGAAACCCAACTAATGTTCAGGGGACCGGGGTTCAAATTTGAATTCAATAGAAAATATCTGAAATGAAGAATCTACTGATGACCGTGAAACCATTGTCGATTGTTGTAAGAACCCATCTGGTTCACTAATGTCCTTTAGGGAAGGAAATCTGCTGTCCTTACCTGGTCTGGCCTACATGTGACTCCAGAGCCACAGCAATGTGGTTGACTGTCAACTGCTCTCGGGTAGCTAGGGATGGGCAATAAAACTGGCCAGCCAGCGACGCCCATGTCCCACGAATTAATTAAAAAAAACATGGACCTGGATCTTTGCTCTCGGGTCAGGCGTGCAGAATTGGAAAATTCCTGAGTCACGGGGATTAGTGGGATAAATGTGTGGGGTTCCAGGAATAGGGGCATGGTGGGAATGTGGTTGGTACAGACTCGATGGGCCGAATGGCCTCCGCCTGAACTGTAGTGATTCTATGAACTAAATCTATGAAACAGGCACACTGCTGCCTCACAGTGTCAGGGGTTCGATTCCCGGCTTGGGTCACTGTCTGTGTGAAGATTGTGCGTTCTCCCAGTGTCTGCGAGGGTTTCCTCCGGGTGCTCCGGTTTCCTCCCACAGTCCAAAGATGCGCTGGTTGGGTGGACTAGCTATGCTAAATTGCCCCTTCGTGTCCCAAGATGTGCAGGTTAGGAGCATTAGCGGGATAAATACGAGGGGTTAGGGGCTGGGTGGGATTGTTGTCAGAGAGTTGGTGCAGGCTCGATGGGCCACATGGCCTCCTTCTGCACTGCTGGGATTCTGTGATCTTATATCTCAATGGGCAATAGAACATCCAGCAGGGAGCATGTCCTCTCAGCATTGCAATCGGGTGTTGATCTATAGTGTGCAAGCTCCAGCATTGGAACAGTCAACTGAAGCAAGCTAGCACTGCTGAGGATGATTTTTAAATTTATTTACTAGTGTCACAAGTAGGCTTACACCGCAATGAAGTTTGTGTGTAAATCCCCTAGTCGCCACACTCCGGCACCTGTTCCGGTACATCGAGGGAGAATTTAGCACGGCCAATGCACCTAACCAGCAGGTCTTTCCGACTTTAGGAGGAAACCGGAGCACCCGGAGGAAACCCACACACAGGGGGGGAACATGCAAACTCCACACAGACAGTGCCCCGAACCAGGAATTGAACCCGGGTCCCTGGCGCTGTGAGGCAGCAGCGCTAACCACTGTGCCGCTGTGCTGTTCCTAAAAAGGAGCGGGGGGAAATCAACTGTTGCACAACATATAATAAATGAATGTATTATATTTTTAATATGCAGACAGTTTTGTGAGATGCAGAATCGAATGCTGCATTTGAGTTCTATGTAATGAATGTTTTGAATTATATTTTTAATGGCCTTTTGTGGACAGTTACACATCATTTCACTTTAATTTTAAGCTGCGCACTGGCTCTGACCACGTGGTATATTTTCTCCCATTACGACCGTATTGCTGAAATGGTAAAACGTGCTATTTGTGCAATTCATCACAACTGTAATTTTACCTTTCGTGCACATTGAAACACCTACCTGCAGTAAATTTGTTTAAAAATGTTCAGCTGCAAATTTGCGCCTCTGCATCCTGGGGGGCCAAATTGCAGCATTCCGACAGCTTTTCCTTAATCCTAACCAGTAAGAAGTCTCACAACACCAGGTTAAAGTCCAACAGGTTTATTTGGATTCGCGAGCTTTCGGAGCACTGCTCCTTCCTCAGGTGAATGGAGAGGGAGGTTTCACAAACACGGCATATATAGCCAAGGTGCTTCAGCCAAGTTCCACACGCATGAGGACCGCCTCAACCGGGATCTTGGGTTCATGTCACACTACATGTAACCCTACTATTTGGCCTGGGTTTGCAAAATCCTACCAACTGTCCTGGCTTGAAACAATTCACACCTCTTTAACCTGTGATTATCCCTCTCTCCACTTGGGTTGTCTGTATCTGAAAAGACTTGATTACCTGAAAAGACTCACATTCCAACCATTATCTTGCAATTGAGTCTCTGTCTATATATGCAGTTTGTGTGAAACCTACCTGTCCACTCACCTGAGGAAGGAGCAGCGCTCCGAAAGCTCGTGATTCCAAATGAACCTGTTGGATTTTAACCTGCTGTTGTGAGGCTTCTTACTGTGCCCACCCCGACATATCCACATAATTCTAACCAAATAATGTCTGTCTCTTTGAACCTTCCTGTACTGGAGCAGTATCTTTGATCAACAACGCCATCTCCCCACTCTTTGTTGCATCTCCCCCATCTTTCCCAAATACTTTTGCAGCAAGGAATATTAAATTCTCAATCCTCCTCTTGTCTGAGCCAGGTTTCCATTATTGCTATTTTCCTCCTAGCTATGTAGTTATTGATGTCTCAGTTGTTGAGGTACATGCTCCATCCTGTGCTACCTCACATTTCCACACCCACTAACACACCCTCCCCCTTCCTATTGATGAATCAACCTTTATTTTAAGCTGTTATCTTTCCCACTCTGCTGTGTATCTTCGCTCTCATACTTAATGCTGGTCTGTGTGTTACCAACGCCCATCGTTCCCCGCCCCCCCACCATGTCACATTAGCTCAGAACTCCCCCTCAAAGCACCAGTTCCACCTCCTGTGAGGCTCTTTGTCCCAGCTCCGCTGAGATGCAACCTTTCCATCTTCCGTTGGTCCTTCCAGCAATCGCACAATATTCCAGGACGCTGAAGCTCTCCAACCTGCACTATTCCTCCAGCCAGGCGAATTGAACAGATCTCACCTTGCAGGCTCATTGATCTAGTGGTATGATTCTTGCTTAGGGTATTTCAATCGATGAACATGCGAGAGGTCCTGGGCTCAAATCCCACACGAGCCCTTTGATCACTTCCTTTATGGGTGGCACAGTGGTTAACATTGCTGCCTCACAGCGTCAGGAACCCGGATTCGATTCAAGCCTTGTGTGGAGTTTGCACGTTCTCCCCATGTCTGCGTGAGTTTCCTCCCACAGTCCAAAGATGTGCTGGTGGATTGGCCATGCAAAATTATCCTTTTGTGTCAGAGGGATTAGCAGGGTAAATATGTGGGGTTACGGGATTAGGGTCTGGGTGGGAGTGTTGCCGATGAAGGCTAGATGGGCCAAATGGCCTCCTTAGCTGCCAGGAGAAGTGGAAGCAGAAACGATAGTGACTTCTAAGGTGCGTCTTGACAAATACATGAATAGGGTGGGAATAGAAGAGTATTTCCCTGGAAGGGCAAGGGGCTTTAGTTCAGACGGGCAACACTGTCCTTGCAGGCTTGGAGGGCCGAAGGACCTGCTCCTGTGCTGTAATTTTCTTTGTTGCTCCTGGGGTGCTGGCAATAATCCAGGGACTAACAACTCAGCTTCCAGCTGTGGACTTAACCTAAAACTCCTGAAATTCTGACTGTAGGAGGTGTTTTCATTTCTGTGCCTTTGGTTCCAAAATGGACTCTGACTTCTGACTGTTCCCCTTCGCCCTACAGAATATTCTTCAAAATACTCCATTCCTCAGCCGGTTCAGCTGGCACATTGGAGATGAAGGCAAGTTTCACTGTCCAGATTTTAAAAAATTCATTCATGAGACATGGGCGTCGCTGGCTGGCCCAGCGTTTATTGCCTATCCCTAGTTGCCTTTGAACTGAGTGACTTGCTCGGCCATTTCAGAGGGCAGTTGAGAGTCAACCACATTGCTGTGGCTCTGGAGTCACATGTAAGCCAGACCAGGTAAGGATGGCAGATTTCCTTCCCTGAAGGACATTAGTGAACCAGATGGGTTTTTCCCGACAATCAACAATGGGTTCATGGTCATCAGTTGATTCTTAATTCCAGATATTTTTTATCGAATTCAAATTCCACCAGCTGCCGTGGCAGGATTCGAACCCTGGTCCCCAGGACATTAGTTGAGTTTCTGGATTAATAGTCCAGCAATAATAGCACTAGGCCATCACATGCCCTTGCCAAAATAAAAGCAAATTACTGCGGATGCTGGAATCTGAAACCAAAAGAGAAAATGCTGGAAAATCTCAGCAGGTCTGGCAGCATCTGCAAGGAGAGAAAAGCGCTGACGTTTCAAGTCCAGATGATCCTGTGTCAAAGCTAAAAGACAGAGAAAGTGGGAGATATTTATACTGCAGGGTGAGGGAATGAGAGATGAGTCATAGCCACAAAAACAAGGGGAAAAGCTAATAGGTGCTCATGGCAGTCCCTGTCCCGAGTTTCATTTAGACACTCGACATCTCTCTTCAGCAGCACAGTCTTACTCTCTCCCAAAGCTGTCCCTGTCCCCAGTTTTATTTTCTATGCCTTTTAGCTTTGACAAAGGGTCATCTGGACTCGAAACGTCAGCGCTTTTCTCTCCTTCCAGATGCTGCCAGACCTGCTGAGATTTTCCAGCATTTTCACTTTTGACCTCCTCTTGCCTTTGCCGAGAGAATGCATAGCTAGTCCTGGCAATAACACACTCACGGCGCAGCCAGAGACAATACTTGTTCTCTCCTGACCCTGCCAGAACCGACATCCGTGCACTCCTGGTGCAGCCCGAGTCAGCGCCTGTGAACTGTCCAAAATGGAAAACAGCTCACTGCCACGACTGCACTGTGGATGTACTAACATTGTAAAGGAAATTTCACACCACCATGTCCAATCTGATTTAGCTCACTACACACAATAAAGAAATTAAAGCCAGAGTTCGTCAACCTGATGACCAATTAAACTTTGACCTCTACTTAATTAAACTCGTGACCCAAGCAGCTTTGCCGTGGCAGCAGGAAGCCCCGAGTGTCGCACGGGATATTGATTCTTACCTTATAAGAGATTGCAACATCTGTCTTACCGAGAGCAACACCAGGGAATATATCCATATGGTGTTTCTAAAATGTGTTAGACTACAGCAGAAGGCTCGACCCAAACCTGCTTCTACCTGACTGCATGACCAGATACTGATCAGTACTGCTCCTGAACTAGCAACCGGAATTAGAGAGGGTGCTTCATTTGGGACCTGAACGCACAAGTTCGAATACATAATCAACAAGCACTTGCTGAACTGAGACTGCAGGAATGGCAAATTAGACAAGGTTAATCACACGATCTATTAATACAAATTATTGGAAATCTGTGTTTTTAGCACCCACCAGGTCTAACTTTGCAACACTCATCAGTTGCCTCTGGGTTTTTGTTTTATTTGCAATCATAATTTGGTGCGGCACAGTGACACAGTGGTTAGCACTGCTGCCTCACAGCGCCAGGGACCCAGGTTCAATTCTAGCCTCAGGTCACTGTCTGTGCAGAGTTTGCACATTCTCCCCGTCTGCGTGGGTTTCCTCCGGGTGCTCTGGTTTCCTCCCACATTCCAAAGATGTGCGGGTTAGGCGGATTGGCCATGCTAAATTTCCCCTAGTGTCGAGGATTAGCAGGGTAAATGAGGGTTACGGGAATAGGGCCTGGGTGGGATTGTGATCGGTGCAGACTTGCTGGGCCGAATGGCCGCCTCCTGTACTGCAGGGATTCTATGATTCTATGATCATTTAGGTCATGCACTGTAAGCTATATGTCTTGTGGCACAGTGGGTTAGTGTCCCTGTCTCTGAGCCAGAAGCTCCGGGTTTGAGTCCCACCCAAGGACTTGATGGCCAAGGTAAGCGTGCAAATAATGTGAGCAAACAGGTTGACTGTCGACATGTAAAATCCTTCCAAACATGCCAATGGTTGGAGCTAAGAGCGAGGGAGACTCCTGGTCAGCCACACTTGATGTGAAGTGGCACCCCTCAAGCTATAAGCCTCTGATGGACTAGCGATCTGTTCCAAGACAAAACTTCGCTTTGAAACAGATGAAAGAATGCCTTGTGCGCCACTAAGTGCAGGAAGAGAGTCAACATCAACAACTGTTTGCTGTGTGACAGGGTAAAGTTGAGCCACAACTTAACAGCTTTGGGTTCAGGGTGGCACGGTGGCACAGTGGTTAGCACTGCTGCCTCACAGTGCCAGGAACCAGGGTTCAATTCCCAGCTTGGATCACTGTCTGTATGGAATCTGCACCGTGTCTGCGTGGGTTTCCTCCGGGTGCTCCAGTTTCCTCCCACAGTCCGAAAGACGTGGTACATTGGCCATGCTAAATTCTCTCTCTGTGTACCCGAACAGTGTTAATGTAAGTCTACTTGTGACACTAATAAATAAACTGAAAAAATTATTCCATCCTATTTGCCACACAAGCTGGCTGTCGAAATTCTGTACCCCCCAACATACAACTAACCCCCCCCTCCCCCATCAACAAATATTCCCAATGGAAAAACAGCATTCTAAAGATTCCTCCATTCCAGCTGTCCCACTACATCTGCGTTTTAAATCTTGCCAACGAGCCATCTGCTGCTGACTCAAAATGCATCATCTGAAAACACAGCATTTTGTGCCTGGTTCCTTTGCAGCAGGAGAGCACGGATCCGAGCATTACACATGACAGAGGAACGTAACTGAGGTCTTGCTTGTCAATACTGCCATTTCAAACTCTACAAAATCTCAGTGCAATGGGAAGTTCAGAATACGTAACAAAGCAAAATAGGACTGACCTGATTAACTGTGCAGATACTCACAGGCGATCAGGCTTGGGAAATCAGCCTGTCAGTTTCCAGATTGGTGACTAAACAAAGTTGTTCTGAACTTGAGGTGGAGATGCTGGCATTGGACTGGGGTGGGCACAATAAGAAGTCTCACAACACCAGGTTAAAGTCCAATAGGTTTATTTGGAATCACGAGCTTTCGGAGCGCTGCTCCTTCCTCAGGTGAGTGGAGGTTAGTTCACAAACACGGCATATATAGGCAAAGACACAATATATCTGACAAACATATATCACAATGTATGCCATGTTTGTGAACTAACTTCCGCTCACCTGAAGAAGGAGCAGCGCTCCGAAAGCTCGTGATTCCAAATAAACCTGTTGGACTTTAACCTGGTGTTGTTCTAAACTTGGGCACAGATATTGAAAATCTCCTTACGTACAGTATAAGGGAACACAAATACACCTTATTTAAACTAATTAAGACCCAAGTGAAGGTTCAAGATGATTGTCTAAGTGATTTGATATGACTTGATTTATTGTCACATGTATTAGTATATAGTGAAAAGTATTGTTTCTTGCGTGCTATATAGACAAAGCATACCGTTCATAGAGAAGAAAAGGAGCGAGTGCAGAATGTAATGTTACAGTCATAGCTAGGGTGTAGAGAAAGATCACCTTAATACGAGGTAGGTCCATTCAAAAGTCTGATGGCAGCAGGAAAGAAGCTGTTCATGAGTTGGTTGGTGCGCATCCTCAGACTTGTGTTTCTTTTTCCTGACGGAAGAAAGTGGGAGAAAGAATGTCCGGGGTGCGTGGAGTCATTGATTATGCTGGCTGCTTTTCCGAGGCACCGAGAAGCGTAGACAGAGTCAATGGATGGGAGGCTGGTTTGCGTGATGGACTGGGCTACGTTCATGACCTTTTCATTCACGAGTGTTGTTAACCATGGCCACGGTATCACTGATGCAAATCCAAGAGGTAGGCCCCAGCAACTACCTCAGCCGGTACAGGGTTTGGATCCGGGCCTGTTGCTGTTATTCTGCAACGTCCTCTAGCCAACTAACCAAGGAGCTAACCAAGTTCTCACAACGTGATTGTGGTACAATATTAAAAAGGTCTGTAAAATACATTACAATTCATAGTTTAATACTAAAAATAAGTGAGTCACCTGGTGAAATGTTCCATTCAGGAGACTAAGTGTGGTGGTGGGCGGGAAAGCGGGAGTGATTCCCACTGGGTGATGAGGTTGATTTTTCACACTGGATTTTCCACTTTTCGGCAAGTTATTTACGTAGCAGCGAGGAGCTCGTGGAATCTCGTGGCTGAGCTGGCAGGGATTTGGATTCACAATCTGATAAATAATCGTTGACATGAGTCCACAGCAGGCAGAGGCAGAGACAGCCAAGGTCTCTGACACTCAGAGGATGGCTGGAGTAGATAAAGCCATGAACTGAGTTTGATGATGAGCCATTGCAATCGGGCCAGGAGAGCAATGTGGAGGCAGGCAGGGGAACATCAGGCAACCTATCAGAGACCAACAGGCTGGAGCGAAGGATGGAAGGACTTGACCGCATTCTGTCCAAGGCCGCATGCTTGCAGCCAATGGCCCCCTGCGCTTTGGGAAGCCGGAGGTCACTGAGTCACACAGCTCTGGCAGTCTGGCTTGCTTCATCATCCTTACAGAACTGCTTGATTGAAAAAGGCAATAGTCACTTTCCTTATGCATTTGTGTCACCAATTGGCACCACAGTGGTTAGCACTGCTGTCTCACAGCGCCAGGGACCCAGGTTCTATTCCCAGCTTTGGATCACTGCCTGTGTGGAGTTTGCACATTCTTGTCGAGTCTGCGTGGGTTTCCTCCGGGTGCACCGGTTTCCTCCCACACTCCAAAGATGTGCGGGTTAAGTGGATTGGTCATGTTAAATTGCTCCTTAGTGTTAGGGAAATTAAGACTGTAAATATGTGGGGTTACGGGGATAGGATCTGGGTGGGATTGTTGTCAGTGCAGGCTCGATGGGCCGAATGGCCTCCTTTTGCACTGAAGATTCTATGATTGTGAGGCCTCGCAGAGGTCCCCAGTTGAGTCTGAGAAAGATCCACTGACGGAAAAATTGAGCGTGGCAAAATCTCGAGTACACTGGCATTGGATGCCCTCCCAGTCCATGCAGTGCAGGTGGAGAAGATGAGCTGCCACATCCCTAGACAAGCAAAGGTGCCTGCGGCTTTGTCCTTTGCTCATCTCCATGTATGAGCCACACTGCCTGTAGATCCTTGGTTGCACCAAATGTCTTGTGGATTTGGTTCTCTGTCAGTATCTGGACCTTCCTGGGGCCCCGCTGCTGCTGTTCCTCATGGCGGCCATCTTACCTGAGCTGTGCCAAGTGTTGACAAGCCCCTCCTCTTTATTTGCCAGCAGCTTGCATTCTCAACTCCTCCTGGTTTCTGTGAGTAATCAGTGTTATTTCCCATTGAGTTGTCTTCCTCCTTATATAAGGCAGCTATGCAGTCTCCAGCCACTGATTTTCCCTTGGTATGCAATGTACAAACTAAGTCTACCCCTTGCGGAATATCATCCTGGAGAACGACAGCTGTGATCTTTCCCCCCAGACGTGAACGTGCATTCACAAGTGCGGTCATTAGAGAACAAGGACCCAAGTCGGAGGAGCCACATTCAGCCTTGTGTTGGCTGTCTCTCCAGGGACTTTTACAACAACTGTGGGTCCTCAGTCCATCACTGGAAGCATGGTGCCGTGAATGTAAAGACCAATGCACTGGGAAGATGGAGGCTTGTATAGCCCATGCTGCCTCGTGTGGCGGATGTGGCCACTGATTCTTGGAGTCTGCATCCACTCTAACGGGTCTGTGTGTGGATCAGATGCCAATTGAGACCACATTCGGCAGAGCACCTAACCCAACTGTCGCCTGAACGCACATCATTAGAAAAGCAGCCAAGCTCATTCATTCTGCACAAGTCCAGCACTGAGCCACGCTCTCCATACTTTAAGCAGCACGGTTACGGAATGCCCCCTCAACAGCTGTGCTAAACTCCTCCTGCTCTGACCAAGACCGCAAGAAACTACAAAGATAAATGCAAAATACCGTGGACATTGGAAACAGAGAAATGCTGGAAAATCTCAACGGATCGGATCTGACAGCATCTGTGGGGAGAGAATAGAGCCAACGTTTCGAATCTAGGTGACCCTTCGTCAGAGTTACAAAGGGTTGTGAACATAGCCCAGTCCATCACACAAACCAGCCTCCCATCCATTGACTCTGTCTACACTTCCCACTGCCTCAGAAAAGCAGCCAGCATGATCAAGGACCCCATGCACCCCGGACATTCTCTCCTCCACCTTCTTCCACTGGGGAAAAGATACAAAAGTCTGAGGTCACGTACCAACCGACTCAAGAACAGCTTCTTCCCTGCTGCCATCAGACTTTTGAATGGATAAAAGCAAAGTACTGCAGGTGCTGGAATCTGAAACAAAAACACAAAATGCTGGAAAATCTCAGCAGGTCTGTCAGCGTCTGTGGGGAGAGAATAGAGCCAATGTTGAGAGTCTGGATGACCCTTTGTCAGAACGTTTGAATGGACCGACCTAATATTAACCTGATCTGACTATACATCCTCGCTATGACTGTAACACTTCATTCTGCACCTGCTCCTTTCCTTCTCCCCGGTGTACTCTATGAACGGTATGCTTTGTCTGTATAGCACGCAAGAAGCAATACTTTTCACTGTATCTCAATACATGACAATAATAAATCAAAGCAAATCAAATCCCACACAGCCTTAGACCTCATCGAGAGACTTATTCAAAATGTATTTTGGAATTCAAAGATGAACTGAACAATGGCACCATTTATATTCCTGAAGAGCAACTTCCTCCCATCCTCCTCCATCATCACTGCCCCCAAACTCCCCTGCCTCTGATCACTATCCAGTCTCCTCGTTAGCCTCGAGCTCACATACTGATATTCCTGTCCTTCCCTCGATCGCTTTAATGTTGATGCTTTTTGTTCACCAGGCCTGTCCCGTTCTCGAGGCCGCCTGCACTGTGGCCCCGACCCCCCCCCCCCCCCCCCCAATCATGAGATCACCCAATATCTCCCCCATGATGTATTATAGAATCCTGCAGTGCCGAAGGAGGCCATTCAGCCCATCGAGCCTGCACTGACAACAATCCCACCCAGGCCCTATCCCCAACACCCAACGTTTTTACCCTGCTAATCCCCCTGACACTAAGGGCCTCATAATACCATGCCTCTCAACCCCAGCCAAAAACTCCTTTGGTGACTGACCACACACCCTGCACACTCTGTGCACGATGCTCACTGCACAGAGAAAGATTCCCCCACCCAAGACCAGGGTCAAGACATGGATGTCGTGCAGCGCCCCCCAACACGGCCCGCACAGCCCCAGGACAGTCTGTTTAATATGCCCCCGACAGCGGGGCCTCTGTCCCAGGACAATCTGAATCTCAGATTCCTTACAGTGCAGAAGGCCATTTGGACCATCGAGCCTGCACCGACCACAAACCCACTCAGGCTCTATCCCCGTAACCCACACATTTACCCTGCTAATCCCCCTGACACTAAGGGACAATTTAGCATGGCCTCACAGTGCCAGGGACCCAGCTTCGATTCCCGGCTTAGATCACTGTCTATGTAGAGTCTGCGTGGGTTTCCTCCGGGTGCTCCAGTTTCCTCCCACAGTCCGAAAGACGTGCTGGGTAGATGCATTGGCCATGCTAAATTCTCTCTCAGCGTACCCATATATGTGGTGAGTAGGGGATTTCCACGCAGTAACTCCATTGCAGTGTAAATGTAAGCCTACTTGTGACAATCATAAATAAACTTTAAACCTCACCCGCACATCTTTAGACTGTGGCAGGAAACCGGAGCACCTGGAAGAAACCCATGCAAACATAGGGAGAACGTGCACACTCCCAAGGCACATGGAGCACACCAGGATGATAGGGAGTGGGATAGCTTGATCTTGGTTTCAGATAAAGCTCGGCACAACATCGTGGGCCGAAGGGCCTGTTCTGTGCTGTACTGTTCTATGTTCCCACAGTCACCTAAGCCGGGAATCAAACCCGGTCCCTTGGCGCTGTGAGACAGCAGTGCTAACCACTGTGCCAGCGTGATGCCCATCTGCTGAATATGCCCCCAATACCATGGTCTCAGCCCCAGGACAGACAATGAATACCCCCCGAACAGTCTTATGAGTCTTGCCTTGGGACACTCTTTCACAACTCTATTCGGTTCCTTGTCACCTCCCATCCTAATCCCACCCCCCTTTCCCATCTAACCACCCAGTGCTACCTCCTTATTCCCCCTCCCCACTGATTCTGCATCCCGTTCCCGGCCTCTGAGAAACTTGTGAAAGAAGCGCCCAAAATCTCGCGGCAATGCTGTTAAAAGTGGGCAAAAGAAGTGTTAACGTACCCCAAGGTCGTTAATGAATTAAGGCTCGCACAACCTTTCAAATGGAGAACGCAATTCCAGAAAGTTGGCCTTTTAATGAGCATTCATGAGATGTAAAACGTGGTTCCCAGCATGGATCAGTGAGAGGGTCAACCTGCCTTAATCCGCCATGAAAATCAGGAGAACAAAATTCCCACCAGCAGGAAGTGGACTTTTGTCATCACACCAAATGTTCCGCCCCCCCCTCCCCCACCACGATTCCCGCCACTAGTGGGAATGGGAAATTCTGCCCACTATTAACAGGCGTGTCAGATTCTCCAATATCGCTTTCCCTGTTGTACAGGGTAGTCATTGCAACAGTCAATTCACCCATTACAGCATTCATCCTCCGATCGAGCTTCAACGGTTTGCATTTTACGCAGCATTAGAAGGCATCCACAAAATCAATTTCGAGTGCTACAATTGTCAGGGCAACTACAATGGCAAGTATACTAATAGCCCATAAACCCTGGAAGATATCAGAACCACACAACAAATGAGCTTTAGAAGTGAATACAGGAAAGGAGCGGAACACAGCTCACTGACTGGACCGACCATATGTTTCACACTGATGCAAAGAAAATCGAGGTAGCGACATAAAAGACATTACATAAGACCCAAATGACACAATGGACTGCTGTTCTGCACTGTTCACAGAAATCAAAAGCATCAACCATGTAAAAATTACACACAAATGAATCCTGACATTGAAATGTCTTGAGGCACATCACTTACTGAAACCCAGAGTTTAGTTACATAATTCCTCCTCCCATCAGACTTCATCTCCCCCTTTAGGCACAACCTTATCCTTATCTGGCTTATCCTTAACTGTGTCTGTGCTTCTTGCCTCACCTGCACCATATGGCAGCATGTTCCACATTCTAACCAGTCTGTGTTAAAGATGCTTCTCCTTATTTCGGCACTGGTTTATTAGTCACTATCTTACAGAATGATCTCCAGTTTTGGACTTTCTTTCACGTGGAAAACTTTTCTCTATATCATCATAGAATCCCTACAGTGCAGAAGGAGGCCATTTGGCCCATCGAGTCTGTACCAACCACTATCCCAACAAGGCCCTATTCCCAAAACCCCACACATTTACCCTAGCTAGTCTCCCTGTCACTAAGGGTTAATTTAGCATGGCCAATCCACCTAACCCGCACATCTTTGGGAGGCACCCGGAGGAAACCCACGCAGGCACACGGAGAACGTGTGAAGTCCACAGAGACAGTGACCTGATGCCGGAATTGAACCTGGGTCCCTGACCCTATGAGGCAGCAGTGCTAACTACTGCTAGTGACACACCTGGGCCAGAATCTTATGCTCCCCCTCAGCGAGTTCTGAGGTGGAGGGGGGGGGGGGGGGAGGGGAATTGCATGGACGAGATTATCTCTGTGATCTTGCCCGCCACGACCCAGATGCAACTTCATGATGGAGTGGGCAGGGCCTCAGACGAGAAGCCCGTCCATACCCCGATTAAGGTCCATAATTGGACACTCGAGGGCTTTCTCCTGCTCAACCTCGGTTGCCAGTCGAGCAGGTGAATTACCCAATGTCCAAATTCAAACTTTGGAACAAGCTTCAGCATCACTGAACAGAAATAGCTCGCTGCCTAAAAGACGCTCAGCAGCACAATGTGAGATTGCAGAGACTGCACATTTCCTCCACATGGCATTTCCACTGGAGTCAGGGTACACACACAGCACTTGAAACCTGATGAAGTGGAATTAAATTTAACACCTGCTCAGAGAAATTAACACCACTTGAAATTCTAAGATAGCCCCTCGTCCTCCTCTCTACCAGGGGACCATGTTAAACCGTTGGGGCGGCACGGTAGCACAGTGGTTAGCACTGCTGCTTCACAGCGCCAGGGTCCTGGGTTCGATTCCCGGCTCGGGTCACTGTCTGTGTGGAGTTTGCACATTCTCCTCGTGTCTGCGTGGGTTTCCTCCGGGTGCTCCGGTTTCCTCCCACAGTCCAAAGATGTGCGGGTTAGGTTGATTGGCCAGGTTAAAAATTGTCCCTGAGATGTGTAGTTAGAGGGATTAGCGGGTAAATATGTGAGGGGTAGGGCCTGGGTGGGATTGTGGTCGGTGCAGACTCGATGGGCCGAATGGCCTCCTTCTGCACTGTAGGGTTTCTATGTTTCTTTCTATGTTTCTATGTTTCCCGTATTCCAGCTTTTAGAATCGTACAAAGCCATTGCCGTTCATGCAATGACAAGATGAAATTAATGCTTAGAAAATATACGGCTTGGAGAGAAATAGCCCACTCTGTTCGCCAACATGTAGCTGCAACGAGCATAAACCTGTCCAATCGATCAGCACTCACTCACAATAAGCCATAACCTAAATAAAATGTAGACTCGCAAAGGCAATTTTGCCCCTTTAATTTACTAACTTAGAACCACAGAATCCCTACAATGCAGGAAGAGGCCACTTGGCCCATAAGTCAGCACCGACTTTCAAAGAACATTTTACCCCGGCCCTCCCCTCCATCCTATCCCCGTAACCACCACACATCCAACACAACCAATCCACCTAATCTGCACATCTTTAAACACTAAGGGGCAATTTAGCATGGCCAATCCACCTAACCTGCACATCTTTAGAGTGTGGGAAGAAACCGGAGCACCTGGAGGAAACCCACGCAGATACGGGGAGAACATGCAGACTTGGGGCGGCACAGTGGCACACTGGTTAGCATTGCTGCCTCTCAGCACCAGGGACCCGGGTTCGATTCCCGGCGTGGGTCACTGTCTGTGTGGAGTTTGCCAGAGCACCCAGAGGAAACCCACGCAAACTCCCAATGTTTGCGTGGGTTTCCTCCGGGTGCTCCGGCTTCCTCCCACAGTCCAAAGATGTGCAGGTTAGGCAGAATGGCCATGCTAAATTGCCCCTTAGTGCCAGGGGGACTAGCTAGAGTAAATGCATGGGGTTATGGAGATAGGGCCTGGGTGGGATTGTGGTAGGTGCAGACTCAATGGGCCGAATGGCCTCCTTCTGCACTGTAGGGATTCTATGATTCTCCACACAGACAGTCACCCAAGGCTGGAATCGAACCCAGGTTTTGGTGTTGTGAGGCAGCAGTGCTAACCACTTGCCACCCTTGCTTGCAAGACGAACAGCTAACAAAAAGTAAACAGCCTTGATCCTCCCTCCCACTGGAGAGGAGTTTAAAGTTTATTTTATTAGTGTCACAAGTAGGCTTACAATAACACTGCAATGAAGTTACTGTGAAAATCCCCTAGTCGCCACACTCCAGCGCCTGTTCGGGTACACCGAGGGAGAATTTAGCACGGCCAATGCGTCTAACCTGCATGTCTTTCCGACTGTGGGAGGAAACCGCAGCACCCAGAGGAAACCCACGCAGACATGGGGAGACAGTGACCCCAGCTGGGAATCGAACCTGGGTCTCTGGCACTATGAGGCAGCAGTGCTGACCACTGTGCCACCATACCACCCCGAGTCATGTGCCTTTGGTAGGAAAATTCAGCTTCTAATCACACACACACACAATCAAAGCATGTATATGGGCAAGAGGTGAGTATAGCTGTGATTCTTTCTGTAGCTGAATAGCCTGTGACACTCAGTGCCCTGGCTGATGTATCCATGATAATGGGCCGCCTAGATAAAACACCAGGAAAAAATCAACACCTCCAGGAGAAGTAGGAATTAAGTGCAAAGAAAATACACATGTTTGAGATCTACAGTTCCATTTCAATTGATAATTACTCAAGTGCCAAGTTTAAGAAGTTCAAGCGATGGGGGGAAAGAGGTAACGTACAGCTCATTTTAAAAAGCACTGGACAAAATTGCTTCAAAAATTACTTCCATTTCCTAGATTAACAATGCTATCGATTTAATAATGAAAATTGCAGGGTTGAGACAGAGTTAGCTGGAGAATAGGTTTCAGCTGCTAACGATGATCATTACTTGCGGCAAGTTTCAGATTAATGTGCTTGGCAGTGGACAGACAAGTTTAAAAACATACAAGTTTAAAGTTTATTTATTCGTCACAAGTAGGCTTACATTAACACTGCGATGAAGGTGCTGTAAAAATCCCCTACTCCGGTGCCTGTTCGGGTACACTGAGGGAGAATTTAGCACGGCCAATGCATCTAACCAGCACGTCTTTCAGACTGTGGGAGGAAACCGGAGCGCCCGGAGGAAACCCACACAGACATGGGGAGAACGTGCAAACTGCGCACAGACAGTGGCCCAAGGCAGGAATCGAACCCAGGACACTGGCGCTGTGAGGCAGCAGCGCTAACCACTGTGCCACCGTGGCGCTCCTACGACGCTACGAATTGCCCGCAGATTCCTTTATTGCTCACCTTTCTCTTCACCTTCTGGACATCGTAGCGAACCTGAGCAAATTCACGGAGACCAAAGGATCCACCAGTAATAAGTAGCTGGGAAAGAAAATATAAAACCGTTTAGGTTCGAAAAATAAATCTGGGCAGCAGGCACAAATAACTCAGTCAGTTCATGTTAAAATTTTTGGAACTAGGGGTTTCAGCGATGTAGAGAGACAAGAGCATGGAGTTGTTATCATTAGAGAGGAGAGAGTTTGAGAAAATGTAATACGACTGTTCAAAATTAAAACAGGATTTTATAGAGTAGGCAGGACGACACTAGGGGATTTTCACAGTAACTACACTGTGGTGTTAATATAAGCCTACTTGTGACACTAATAAATAACCTTAATCTGTTGTTACTGGCAGGAAGGCTAGTCATGATGTGGGGATGCCGGCGTTGGACTGGGGTAAACACAGTAAGAAGTCTCACAACACCAGGTTAAAGTCCAACAGGTTTATTTGGCAGCACAAGCTTTCGGAGTCTCAGGCTCCTTCTTCAGGTGAGTGAGGAGTTGTGTTCACAAACAGGGCATATACAGATACAAACTCAATTTGGTTGGAATGTTAGTCTTTACAGGTAATCAAGTCTTAAAGGAATAGACAATGTAAGTGGAGAGAGGGTTAAACACAGATTAAAGAGATGTGTATTGTCTCCAGCCAGGACAGTTAGTGGAGCTAGGAAGGCTAGTAGCCAGAGAATACGATTAGGATGATTAAAAAAGAACCAGTGGAACTCAGCAGAGAATGGAGAGTTCTTTAATGCAGTGGCTTCTATGACCTGGAATGCACTGCCTGAAATAAGATTCAATGGGGTGGCACAGCAGTTAGCACTGTTGCCTCACTGTGTCAGGGACCTGGGTTCGATTCCGGCCTCAGATGACTATCTATGTAGAGTTTGCATGTTCTTCCCCGTGTTCTCACCTCTCCGGGTGCTCCGGTCTCCTCCCACAAAGATGCGCGGGCTAGGTGGATTGGCCATGCTAAATTGCCCCTTAGTGTCAGCGGGATTAACAGGATAAATACTTGGGGTTACGGAGATAGGGCCTGGGTGGGATTGTTTTCGGTGCAGGCCCGATGGGCCGAATGGCCTCTTTCTGTACTGTAGGGATTCTATGATTCAACAGGAAAATGGAAAATACATGAAAAAGAAAACAAAATGCAGGGCTATGGAGAAGAGCAGGAGCTAATTGGACAGCCCTTTCAAGGAGCTAGCATGGACACAATGGGCTGAGTGGCCTCCTTCTGTGCTGTACAGTTTTCATTTCTTTACAGTGACAGTTACAGATTTCAAACTCTCGCGAATGGTACCGGTGTTAAGGTCACAAGGATGAAAGTGAAGGGGAAAGAAATGAGAATTGGAATAAGATGGGGATATTCCAATGACATTTTGTGGAATAATCTGCATACCATGGGAGTAACCTTAAGAAACTTTGGAAAAAACACAGGCAAATTGGATTACAATTTGTCACTGGGTGATTGCAAATGAACTTACTGCGCTCTCACAAGCATTAAAGCAAGCACCCTGATCAGAAGTGTGGAAATTGCTGCCAATTTTACACATCTGTAACAGCATGATGTAGCCATGAAAAGGTTAAGGGTATGTACATTGGAGTGTAATGTGCCACTCAAAGGTTTTTAAAGAGAATACACTCTGCATACCAAAGGTAAAATCTACTCACATCGCTTCTCGGCCTTTTGGCTAAGATCAAGTGTAGTATGGAGAGGATGCTGCACTTGGTTGAGGTCATTAGGTTGCACTGAAGCTTCATATGTTTCATATGAAGCAATTTTTAAAAGCGGCATCTCGGCCTTTTGGCTAAGATGCAAATGAGCCCAAGTCTTGGAGGAGGAACCTCCCCCTTTTCCAATCAGCTTGGCTCATGTAGATCGGGCCCAGGACAGGGTGGTTTGGTCGCTTGCCCTGTCTTGTCAGCCTGGATCGGAAATGTCTCAACTTGTTGAGACTCTGAATTGGATTTGATTTGATTGAATTGGAAAAGTATTAAAAAAAAATCTACTCACATCTTAACTGGTAGAGCATAGCAATAAAATAATCTTCCAACGCTACTAAGCATTTCACAAAGCACTTCCATGAGGCTCTTTGTACATGATCTTCCCTCAATCGTAAGGTCAGAAGTGGGGATGCTCGCTAATGATTGCACTGTGCTCAGTACCATTTGCAACTCCTCAGATACTAAAGCAATCCATGTCGATATTCAGCAATATAAAAACAAAATACTGCAGATGCTGGAGTCTGAAACAGAAAGTACTGGGGGAACTCAGCAGGTCTGACAGCATCTGACGAAGGGTCATCCTGACTTGAAACATTGGCTCTATTCTCTCTCCATAGATGCTGTCAAACCTGCTGAGATTTTCCAGCATTTTCTGTTTGTGTGCTACATTCAGCAATACTTGGACAATGTTGAGAGCTGGAATGATAAGTGGCAAGTAACATTCACGCCACACAAGCGCCGGACAATGACCAGGTCCAGTATGAGTGAATCCAACTACCTCCCCTGGACAATCAACAGCATTAATATCACCAAATTCTCCACCATCAACATCCCGAGAGTTACCATTCACCAGAAACTTAACTGGATTAACTATATGAATACTGTGGCTGCAAGAACAGGTGAGAGGCTAGAAATACTGCAATGAGTAACTCACCTCCTGACTCCCCATAGCCTGTCCATAGCCTGTCCAGCATCTACAAGTCACCAATCAGGAGTGTATCAGAAGTAGGCTTACATTAGAATCCCTACAGTGCAGAAGGAGGCCATTTGGCCCATCAGGTCTGCACCGATCACAATCCCACCCAGGCCCGAGCCCTGTAGCCCCACCTATTTACCCTGCTGGTCCCCCTGACACTAAGGGGCAATTTAGCATGGCCAATCAACCTAACCTGCACATCTTTGGATTGTGCAAGCAAACTGGAGCACCTGGAGGAAACCCACGCAAACATGGGGAGAATGTACAGACTCCACACAGACAGTGACCCGAGGCCGGAATTGAACCGAGGTCCTTGGCGCTGTGAGGCAGCAGTGCTAACCACTGTGCCACCGTGCGATGGGATACTCCCCACTTGCCTGGATGAATGAGGCTCCGACAAAATTCAAGAAGCTTAGCACAATCCAGGACTTGACCCATCGGCCGCCACCACAGTGGCAGCACTGTACCATATACAAGATGCACTGCAGCAACTCATCAAGGCAACTTCAAAAGCACCTTCCAACACTGCAATCTCTACCACCTAGAGGGACAAGGGCAGCAGATTCACGGGAACATCACCACCAACAAGATCCCCTCCAAGCTACACACCATCCCCCAGTCATAGCTATGACTGTAACACTACATTCTGCACTCTCTCCTTTCCTTCTCTATGAATAGTATGCTTTGTCTGTATAGCGCGCAATGTTAATACATGTGACAATAATAAATCAAATCAAAATAGGGTCAAACTCCCAGAACTCCCTTCCTCACAGCAGTGTGGGTGTACCTAGACCAGGTGGACTGTAACGGTTCAAGGTGATGGCTCACCACCACCTTCTCAAGGACAATTAGGCACGGCCTAATTCTGGCCTTGCCAGTGATGCTCACACCCATGAAAGAATTACAAGAACTCGCAAATTCACCAGCTTCAATCTGAAGCACATCAACTTTTGCCCAGTCTACGCCCTCCCAGATAGGAAACAGCTGCACAAAACACCCCCTTTGAAATATTGACTCCTGCTACATTTGGCGTGTTAAACACAAATGCATTCATCTACTTTGGATACAGAGTAGAGTTCTCAGTGGGGCGGCACAGTGATTAGCACTGCTGCCTCACAGCGCCAGGGACCCAGGTTCGATTCCCGGCTCAGGTCACTGTCTGGGTGGAGCTAGCACGTTCTCCCCGTGTCTGCGTGGGTTTCCTCTGGGTGCTCCGGCTTCCTCCCACAGTCCAAAGATGCATGGGTTAGGTGGATTGGCCATGCTAAATTGCCCCTTCGTGTCAGGGGGACTAGCTGGGGTAAATACATGGGGTGGTGGAGCTAGGGCCTGGATGGGATTGTAGTCGGTGCAGACTCGATGGGCCGAATGGCCCCCTTCTGCACTGTAGGATCTTATGAATCCGAGGCAGTTTAATATGAGTTGACACAAGATCTGTCAATGTGGAATAGATAGGAAAGTAGTTCAGTCTACAGGACTGGACTCTACAAAGCAAGAAACAGCTGTGCAGAATATTGCATATCCAAAACAGTTTATATCAAACACTAAGTAAAGAGGGAACTCAGTGGCACAGCCACTCAGGATTATATGATGTGTGGGGATGTTTCTGTGAAAGGCAGTGAGGGGAATCTGAACAAAGATTTACCATCCCATCCATTATGAAATATGTTATTTTGGTCAGCTTGAACCATTGGAAATTATATAATAAATGATTTGTCCAGGGTCTTATATGGTGATTGTGTCGACATTGATTGAACATATTGGCCTTAATTTCACTTCAATATACTTCTTCCCCAACACTCCTAATTCATTCCAGATTGTTGCTACAATTATTAACCTCCCTGATACAAAGAATAAAGAACAGAACAGCACAGAAACAGGCCCTTCGGCCCACCAAGCCTGCGCCAATCACGTTGTCCTATATAGACCATCCGCTTATATCCCTCCAGTCCCCGTCTGTTCATGTGCCTATCAAGATAAGTCTTAAATGTGGCTAACGTGTCTGCCTCAACCACCTCACTTGGCAGCGCATTCCAGGCCTCCACCACCCTCCTGTAAAAAGCTTCTCCCGCACATCTCCACTGAACCTTTCCCCTCTTACCTTGAACTTGTGCCCCCTTTGTAATTGTACTTGTGATACTAGTGAAAAGCTGAGAGCCTTGTCAAACACAGCGAATAGACAGAATGACGGGACACAAAGTCCTATTCAGGCACACCATTCAGCTCATCCTTCCGGAGAAATCTATGATAATCCACAACCTGGTATTTATTTCCTGACCGACTTCCTTCAATTCAATTGCTTCACCTGTCCTCCTAGGTGGCAGTGTCATAGAGTGCAGAAAAGGCCCTTTGGCCCATGTAGTCAGTAGCAACAATAGCTACCATCCTCTGAGTGAAGAAGTTTTTTCTCGAATACCCTGCCTAAAACAATGCCCCCTTGTGATTGACCCCTCATAGAAGAGTCCATCGCATCCCTACAATGCAGAAGGGGGCCATTCAGCCCATTGAGTCTGCACCAACCACAATCCCACCCAGGTCCTATTCCTGTAACCCCACATATTTACCCTGCTAATCCCCTGACACTAGGGTCAATTTAGCATGGCCAATCCACCTAACCCGCACATCTTTGGAGTGTGGAAGGAAACCGGAGCACCCGGAGGAAACCCACACAAACATGAGGAGAATGTGCAACCTCCACACAGACAGAGACCCGAGGCCATCAGGCAGCAGTGCTAACCACTGTGCCACCCCCTCAACCAAGGAGAACAGCCCCCCTACTCACCGTCCATACCCCTCAATTTTATACACCTCAATCATGTCCTCCGTTCGCCTAACGTTCGCCTTCTCTGCTCTTAAGAAAAACAATTCAAATACCTATCCATCCAGTAGGCCATTCCAGATACTCGCCATTGTGTGAAGAAATCCTCAGAATCAGGCCCAAATTTGTAATTCACCAAAAACAAAAGCAGAGCGACAGAACAGCTGACCAGTGTCCAATAGCACTGGGCTTCTAACTTATATGAAGAGTGGGTTAGCACCAGAGTCCTGGTAATGTACCTGCACACATGGCAAGTTTCATTGTCATCTCTGGCCTTTTCCAAAAGGTGACAATATTTCACCTAATCTAGACCCCTGCAAGCTGCAGACATAAATATTAGAACAAAATGAAAAGATAACAAGATTGAAAAAAAAAATGCATTTAAATTGTACCTTGCACAACTTCAAGATGTGCCATGCCACTTTACGGAAAATGACAAATGTTTTAAAGCATTTGTAGTCACTTGTTGCAACGTTGGAAACTCCTGCAGTGAACTCCTACAGCAGCAATGTGAGGAGGGCAGGTAATCTGTTCCTCTTAGTGATGTTGTTTGAGGCCGAGGTTAAAGTCAGGACACCCAGGAAGTGATGCATTTTGGTAGAACTAACGTACGGGGGAGCTATACGATAAATGGCAGAACCATAAAGGGTGTAGATACGCAGAGGGACCTGGGTTTGCAAGTCCACAGATCCTTGAAGGTGACGTCACAGGTGGAGAAAGTGGTGAAGAAGGCATATGGCATGCTTGCCTTTATAGGACGGGGCATAGAGTATAAAAATTGGGGTCTGATGTTGCGGTTGTATAGAACGTTGGTTCAGCCGCATTTGGAATACTGCGCCCAGTTCTGGTCGCCACACTACCGGAAGGACGTGGAGGCTTTGGAGAGAGTACAGAGGAGGTTTACCAGGATGTTGCCTGGTATGGAAGGGCTTAGTTATGAGGAGAGATTGGGTAAACTGGGGTTGTTCTCACTGGAAAGACGGAGGATGAGGGGTGACCTAATAGAGGTGTATAAAATTATGAAAGGAATAGATAGGGTGAACGCTGGGAAGCTTTTTCCCAGGTCGGTGGTGACGTTCACGAGGGGTCATAGGTTCAAGGTGAGGGGGGGGGGGGGGGGGGAGGAGGGTTTAACACGGATATCAGAAGGACGTATTTTACGCAGAAGGTGGTGGGGGCCTGGAATGCGCTGCCGGGGCAAGGTGGTGGAGGCGGACACACTGGGAACGTTTAAGACTTATCTAGATAGCCACATGAACGGAGTGGGAATGGAGGGATACAAAAGAATGGTCCAGGGAGCGGCGCGGGCTTGGAGGGCCGAAGGGCCTGTTCCTGTGCTGTATTGTTCTTTGTTCAGGAGAACTTCCTTGCTCATCTTCATAAAGTGGGATAAAGTCCAGGATCACCAGAGTCATCAGGAACAGAAATAGGATCTGAATCTATTCTTGTTAGGAGAATACAGGATTCCTGTGAAAGGAATCACTGGGTGGAAATGGAGTTCTCTCATTTTGTGCTAATGCAGTAACTGTTTCACATTTGGATTTAGCCTCCGGAGTAAATTGTCACCAGCTCAGTGGTGGCACAGAGAGAAATGGTCAGATTCCTGATTCAAGAGTTGATTGGCCAGGGCGAGTGTCAGAGGATTAGCAGAGTAAATGTGTGGGGTTACGGGAATAGGGCCTGGGTGGGATTGTGGTCGGTGCAGACTCGATGGGCTGAATGGCCTCCTTCTGTACTGTAGGGATTCTATGGATAAGAGCAGGTGGGTATCGGCTCAGTATCAAAGTTTTAAAAGGTTGGGGAATGGTCAGAGTGAAGCCTTCGAGATAGGGGCGTCTCGGTGGTACAGTGGTTAGCACTGCTGCCTCACAGCGCCAGGGATCCGGGTTCAATTCTGGCCTCGGGTGACTGCAGAGTTTGCATGTTCTCCCCGGTTTCCTCCGGGTGCTCCGGTTTCCTCCCACAGTCCAAAGATTTGTGGGTTAGGTTGATTGTTAATGTTAAATTGCCCCTTAGTGTCAGGGGGCTAGCTGGGTAATTACGTGAGATTACGGGGATAGGGCCTTGGTGGGATTGTTGTCAGTTCAGGCTTGACGGGCTGAATGGCCCCCTTCTGCACTATAGGGATTCTACGATACATTAGACAGCAGAAAAGGCAAAAGACAGTGTAAAGCCTTTTCTCATTTCAACCATTTTTTAAAAAGCAGACCTTTCAGTGGATTCAGAAAGAATGTTCCCAATGGTGGGGGACTCCAGATCTGGGGGTCATAACTTAAGTATAAGGGACACAGAGATGAGGCGACATTTCTCCACCCAGAGAGTGGAATTCACTACCATAGAAAATAGTCGAGGTCAACACATTGTGAGATTTCAGTAAATTAGATATAGCTCTTGGGGCTAAAGGGATCGAGGGATATGGGTGGATGGCAGGATCAAGATATTGAATTTGATGATCAGCCTTGATCATAATGAATGGCAGTGCAGGTTTGAAGGGTCGAATGGCCTACTCCTGCTTCTAGTTTCTATGTAAGACATGATGTGGAGATTCTGGCATTGGACTGGGGTGGGCACAGTAAGAAGTCTCACAACACCAGGTTAATGTCCGACAGGTTTATTTGGAATCACAAGCTTTTGGAGCGCTGCTCCTTCATCTGTGGATTGGAGAAGTAGGTTTCACAAACATGGCATACATAGACAAAGGCAGATCAGGCCTGGGCTTGTAAAATCCTACCAACTGTCCTGGCTTGAGACAATTCACACCTCTTTAACCTGTGATTATCCCTCTCTCCACTTGCACTGTCTGTAATTGCAAAGACTTGATTACCTGTAAAGACTTGCATTCCAACCATTATCTTGCAATTGTGTCTTTGTCTATATATGCCGTGTTTGTGAAACCTACTTCTCCACTCACCCGATGAAGGAGCAGCGCTCCGAAAGCTCGTGATTCAAAGTTAGACGACCTACTGTCCATGAGAAAGAATCATTACAATGATTACTTAATTGACAAGGAAGGTTGAAAGATAATTTTTGGTGCAGATAAGGCAACGACACCAGGTTAGGAAAAAGACCTGAGATAGAGGGACACCCAAAGAGCTCCTCACCACCAAATCACTGAGCTTGGACACACGTCTAAAGGGAGGTTAACAAAGGAAAAATCACTGAGAAAGTCGCTCACAAACACTGGACAGCATTATCAGGAACCTGAGTGAAAACCAGTTACAAGATGTGTGGGGCTCAGGGAACTGGGAAGGAAAAAAAAGCCGATAAAAGTGACAAAGCAATTATCAAAATCTGCGAGGATGATAAATAGGAGTGCTGACTGCTGCTTTCATTTTTATCACCAATATAATTTGCAGCAGCTTAGGGGGAAGGTAGTGCGGAATAAGATTTACAATTGGGCTGACATGACGACTCTCAACTTTATCGACCCTCAACTTTATCGACCGCAAGGTAAAGCCACTGCCAAAGGCAGAATAGAATTTACATCCCTCAAAGCATCACACAGGGGCTTACAGAGAAAAATCAAAAATCAAAACTGCCTCTGAACATGAAGCATCCTTTGCAATGGCTACCAGCTCTATCGACGTGTAGCCAGTTTTCTCAGTTCCCAATCTGTGTTCAACCCGGTGATGAACTGAAAATATTCCAGAAATGCAGCACAGTGCAAAGTACAGTAAGAAGTCTCACAACACCAGATTAAAGTCCAACAGGTTTATTTGGTAGCACGAGCTTTCAGAGCGCTGCTCCTTCATCAGGCGAGTGGCACTCCACTTCCCTGAAGGGGCAGCGCTCCGAAAGCTCGTGCTACCAAATAAACCTGTTGGACTTTAACCTGGTGTTGTGAGACTTCTCACTCTGCCCACCCCAATTGGGCAGAGTTACAAATTGTGGTTTTACACAAGACAAGATTTGGGAAACTTTATATATTCAATCATATTCTGGGACAAAACGATAGACCGCCCCTATTTTAGCAAGTGGATAAATTACTATTGTTTCCTTGACTTACATTTCTTGGAGGCACTGACCCACGATGGATACTAGGGAACCCACAATTTGGTTTTGCCCCACCCCGACTCACTTATATTTCTGATCAGAACTCTGCCTGCGGACCAGCCTGATTGCCAGGCTTGATCACCAATCGGGTGGGACGCTGGTCAGTGCTGTTCGAAGCAGCTGACAAGTCCATGGTGAGGGTGGGTTGAATGGTGAAGGTTGATCAGAGTGGTTCATCCAGAGGTGTGGGGAAGGAGGAGGAGTCAATCGAGTGGGATGCCAATCTGGGGGAGAAGGCTATATAGCGCACTATACAGACAAAACATACCGTCCATAGAGTACATAGGGAAGAGGGGGAAGGAGAGGGTGCAGAATATAGTGTTATAGTCATAGCTAGGGTGTAGTTTGGACCAGGGAGCGGCGCGGGCTTGGAGGGCCGAAAAGCCTGTTCCTGTGCTGTATTGTTCTTTGTTCAGGAGAACTTCCTTGCTCATCTTCATAAAGTGGGATAAAGTCCAGGATCACCAGAGTCATCAGGAACAGAAATAGGATCTGAATCTATTCTTGTTAGGAGAATACAGGATTCCTGTGAAAGGAATCACTGGGTGGAAATGGAGTTCTCTCATTTTGTGCTAATGCAGTAACTGTTTCACATTTGGATTTAGCCTCCGGAGTAAATTGTCACCAGCTCAGTGGTGGCACAGAGGGGGTCTGGGTAACTGTCAAACAGACAAAAAAGAGCTGGCAGGTAGTTCAGAGAACCATGCGCCTGGTGCCATGCAGGACTGAGCACATAAATAGGAGGCTAGAGATGAACACATAGCTGGAGAGATGATACAGGAGGAAGGGCTTTAGATTCTTGGGACATTGCGATCAATTCTGGTGAAGGTGGAAACTGTGCTCAGTTTGCGGATGACACAAAAATAGGTGGGAAGGCAAGTGGTGAGGATGACACAGAATCTACAGAGGGATATGGAGAGGTTAGATGAGCGGGCAAGAACTTGGCAGATAGAATCGTAGAATCATACAATGCAGGGGGAGGCCATTCGGCCCATCGAGTCTGCACCGACCACAATCCCACCCAGGACCTATCCCATAACCCTATGCATTTACCCTGGCTAGTCCCCCTGACACTAAGGGGCAATTTAGCATGGCCAATCCACCTGAACCACATATCATTGGACAGTGGGAGGAAACCGGAGCACCCGGAGGAAACCCGCACAGACACGGGGAGAATGTGCAAACTCCGCACAGACAGTGACCCAAGCCGGGAAGTGAACCCGGGGCCCTGGCGCTGTGAGGCAGCAGTGCTAATCACCATGCCACCCATGGAATATAATGTAGGAAAACGTGAACTTATGCGCTTCAGTAGGAAGAATAAAGGAGCTGAATATTATTTAAATGAAGGAAGACTCCAGAAAGCTGCAGCTCCGAGGAATTTGGGGGTCCTTATATATCAATCACAAAAAGTAAGCTTAGCAGGTAATTGGGAAGGCAAATGGAATGTTGGCCTTCATTTCAAAGGGAATGGAATATAAAATAGGAACCTCTTGCTAAAACTATACAAGGTACTAGCTAGACCACACCTGAAATACTGAGAGCAGTTTTATAGAATAGAATAGAATCCCTTCAGTGCAGGAGGCGGCCATTCGGCCCATCGAGTCTGCACCAACAACAATTCCACCCAGTCCCTATCCCTGCAACTCCACATATTTACCCCGCTAATCCCTCTAAGCAATGCATTCTGGGACACTAAGGGACAATTTAGCATGGCCAATCAATCTAACCCGCACCTCTTTGGATTGTGACCGGAGCACCTGGAGGAAACCCGTGCAGACATGGGGAGAATGTGCAAACAGACAGTGACCCGAGCCAGGAATCGAACCCAGGTCCCTGGAGCGGTGAGGCAGCAGTGCTAACCACTGTGCCAATGTGCCGCCCCAATTGGTCCACTTAACTAAGGAAAGATATACTGGCATTGGGGGCAGTCCAGAGAGGGTTCTAGATTGATCCTGGGCGTGGAGGGATTTTCTTATGAGGAGAGGTTGAGTAGATTGGGCCTGTACTCATTGAAGTTTAGAAAAATGAGAGGTGACCTTATTGAGATATATAGGATTCCCAGAGGGCTTAGTGGGGTAGATGCTGAGAGTTTGTTTCCTCTCGTGGGAGAGTCTAGGACCAGAGGACATAATCTCAGAGTAAGGGGCTGCCTTAAGACAGAGATGAGGAGGAATCTCTTCTTGTAGGGGATAGTGAATCTGTGCAATTGTACACCGCAGAGGGGTTGTAGAGGCTGGGCTATTGCATATGTTCAGAGCGGAGACAGACAGATTTTTAATCAGTAAGAGAATCAAGGGTTATGGGGATAAGGCAGGAAATTGGATTGAGGATTCTTATATCAGATCAGTCATGATCTCATTGAATGGTGGGAGCAGACTCGATGGGCCGAATGGCCTACTTCTGATCCTATGGTGCACGCTGGGCAGGTTGCACCTCAATGTGGCCAGGACCAATATCCTCATGGGCAGGTTTGCTATTGGGGAGGGTTTGAACTGTCTCAGCAGAGGGAATGAGAGGCTCAGTATAGATTTATGAGTGAGTAAAGCAGAGTTGGAAATGGCAAACAGAAAATTAGCAAGAGTCTGGAAAGCAGAGCAAACAAAGGTTGAAAAATAGGCCAAAAAAAGGCATGAGGTTGTACTGAAATGCAAAGAATGGAGGTGAATACAGCGGCTGAGTTGAGGATTCATTGTGCTGATGAATGGAAGTATCATTTTGTTTACCAATTACTGAAACATGGTGTTAGAGAGAGGCAGGAACTGAAGCTTTACATTCCTGGTTACAATCTACACAACCTCTCCTCATTAGAAAATCCCTCCACGCCCAGGATCAATCTAGTGAACCTTCTCTGGCCACTAACGCCAGTATATCTTTCCTCAGATAAGTGGACCAAAACTGCTCTCAGTATTTCAGGTGTGGCCTAACTAGTGCCTTGTAGCAAGAATCCCTTATTTTATACTCCATTCCCTTTGAAATGAATTACCTGCTGAACGTGCATGCTAGCTTTTTATGAACTAGCGAAGGGGATAAAATTTGAGGTGAGGTGAAAGTATTGATTAATGAAACCATTACAGCCATGACAGGGGATGATATATTAAAGGGATCATCAAATGAGCCTGGGCGGCACGGTGACACGGCGGTTAGCACTGCTGCCTCTCAGCGCCAGGAACTCGGATTCAATTCCCGGCTTGGGTCAATGTCGGTGCAGAGTCTGCACGTTCTCCCCGTGTCTGCATGGGTTTCGTCCACAGTCCAAAAGATGTGCTAGTCAGTTGCATTGGCCATGCTAAACTCTCCCTCAGTGTACTCGAACAGGCGCCCAAGTGTGGCGACTAGGGGATTTTCACAGTAACTTCATTGTAGTGTTAATGTAAGCCTACTTGTGACAAAAATAAATTTTTTAAAAACTACATGCTTGAAAGGAACAAAAAGGGGGGAATGGCCATGCTGTGAGCATGGTATAGATCTCCGAGGAAGATCAAAGTTCAAATTTCTGACAAATGCAAAAAACTTAAACTTAATTTAAGTTTAAAGTTTATTCATTATTGTCACAAGTAGACTTACATCAACACTGCAATGAAGTTACTGTGAAAATCCACTAATGAGGAAAGACTAGTGGAGAAATTTCAATTATTCTAAATAACTGAGGTACAGTTAGTGTAAAAGATACAGAGGGCATATTCAGGCATGTGGCACACTCAACAAGATTTGCAGTGAGGTGTGGGGTGGTGGCTTTGTTTGATTTGATTTGATTTGATTTATTATTGTCACATGTATTAACATAGTGAAAAGCATTGTTTCTTGCGCGCTATACAGACAAAACACACCGTTCATAGAGAAAGAATAAAGAGTTTGAGAGCTGGACAGGTGAAAGAGTATTTTTGTCCCCGCACGTAAAAGGATTGAGAACGAGAAGGCGCAGATTGAAAGTGATCTGGAAAAAAAGCCAATGTAATGTGAAAATAGACTGTTTTCAAAGAACGAGTGGTTGGGGTCTGGAATGCACTGCCTGGAAGTGTGATGGAGGCAGGTTCATTTGACGCATTCAAGAGGGGATTAGATGCTTACTTGAATAGAAACAATGTGCAGGGAGACGGGGAAAAGACAGGGGAATGGGACTAAGTCACGCTGCTCGTTCGGAGTGCCGGTGCAGACATGATGAGCCAAGTGGCCTGCTTCTGCACAGTAACAATTCTGTGACAGTCATCATAATTCAGTTAGATTTAATTTAGATATGAAAAAGGGAAAAAAATGAACGGGAATAAGGGTTCTAAACTGGGGAAAGGCCAACTTTATTGAGCTGAGAAGTGATTTAACAAGAGAGGACTGGAACAGTTACTTGAAGGTAAATGGGTGTCAGAGCAGTAGGAGGCAGTCAAAGAAAGACTCGAGTGCAAAGCAAACGTGTTTTCACAAAAGAAAAGGGCAAGACAGCCAAATCTGGAGCCCCCTGAATAACAAGGCATGTAGAGGGGAAGGCAAGAAAATAAAAAAGGGAAGCTTGCGTCAGACACTGGGAGCTCAATACTGCAGAAAGCTTAGATGAGTACAGAAAACGTAGGGGTGAAATTCAGAAAGGACATTAAGAAAGCAAAGAGGGGGCATATATAAATGCTGGCAAGTAAAGTCAATAATAAAACATCCAAGTACATAAAGGATAACTAAGGAAAGAGTAACCAGTGTGTGAAGACGGAGAGTGTGGGTAAGGTTCTTAATGAACACTGTGCAGCGATTTTCACAAGGGAGGGGGTTGACAATGACATGGTAGTTAACGAGAAAATGTGAGAAATAGTTGTTGGGACGAACATTGTGAGTGAGGAAGCTTTAAAGGGGGCTGACACTTCTTCTTGAAGCTTATTTATTTATTAGTCACAAGTAGGCTTACATTAACACTGCAATGAAGTTACTGTGAAAATCCCCTAGTCGCAACACTCCGGCGCCTGTTCGGGTACACTGAGGGAGAATTTAGCATGGCCAATCCACCCAACCAACACGTCTTTCAGACTGTGGGAGGACACCTGAGCACCCGGAGGAAACCCACGCAGACACGGGGAGAACGTGCAGACTCTGCACAGACAGTGAGCCAAGCCGGGAATCGAACCACTGTGAACCGTGCCACCCTTAAAAATTGGTGTCAGAATGGGAAAGACTGATTAGTTTTGGAGAGGGGAAGAGTAAAAACAATCCTTTTTTAAATAAAACCTCGCAACAAATTACTAGCCGCAAGAAAGAGAATCCGTTGTTTTGATTCATTGTCACGTGTATGGGATGCAGTACAAAGTATTGTTTCTTGTACATTGTACAGACAAAACATACTGTTCATAGAGTACATAGGGGAGAAGGAAAGGAGAGAGTGAAGAATGTAGTGTTACAGTCATAGCTCGGTTTTTGGGGTTGGACAGAGACAGGACTTGTCCCTTTACTTCGTACTCTGCTACTTTTCCTTCGGCCCATGTCCAACCATTGTTGCCCCCTGTGATGCCTTGAGCTAGGGTTAGAGAAAGATCAACTTAATATGAGGCAGGTCCATTCAAAAGTCTGATGGCAGCAGGGAAGAAGCAGTTATTGAGTCGGTTAGTATGTGATCTCAGATTTGTATATATTTTTCCCCAGAGGAAGGACATGGAAGAGAATATGTCCAGGGTGCATGGGGTCCACGTCCTAAAGACGTGCTGGTTAGGATGCATTGGCCGTGCTAAATTCTCCCTCAGTGTACCCGAACAGGCGCCGGAGTGTTGCGACATCGGGGATTTTCACAGTAATTTCAGTGCAGTGTGAATGTAAGCCTATTTGTGATACTAATAAATAAAAACAATTCAGCCTATTACTCAGTAGTAGTAGAGTTGGGCACAATTTTGTATTTTTAAAAGCATTTAGACGGTTAGATGGGTATAGAGGGATTTGGGTCAAACGCGGGCAATTGGGACTTTCGTAGTGGTTTAAAAAAACGGCAGCATGGACAAGTTGGGCCGAAGGGCCTGTTTCCATGCTGTAAACTTCTTTGACTCTCTGACTCTATTGCATTCTGCTGCTTCCGTTCCTATCCTTCATTAGGACTGGTGAAGGAGACAGCGTGTGTGTTGACCAAGACCTCTGATGCTCTGCTGACCGCTCCGAGCTCACCCCTCAGGTAATTTGCCCAGTCGGAGATTTCCCACTGGGGCACACCCTGGGCCAATGTTTCTAGTTCATGGGTGGGAGCACAATTACCTTATTTGTAGTCAATTATTTTCTATCAAGAGCAGCTGCCAACGCAGTATCTAATGTTTGACTGTGCTTCACGACCTTGATAAGCAATAACACACAGACACTCACACACACACGAGAATGTTAATGACTGCAGCCATTACTGCAGGGTTATTGAGCAATAACTCCTCAGTTAATTTCTGCACTGTGAGTTTTTGTGCCAATTTAATAATTTTTCTGGTTTTCATTTTAAAAGGAGCTCTGCAGTTGCTTGCATTTGCAGAGTGCAATTGTGTGTGAAAACCGCTTTCAGTTGTCCAAGGATATTTTCGTTCACGCCACCGCAACAAATAGTACAGGTGCACTCAACAGCTCGAGGCCAAGAAACCCCAATTAGACTCCAGACCAGCCAGTGCCATTTTATCATCAGACTTGTGGACTTATTTTGTGCTTCAAGTCGAACACATTTTAACGCTTGAAGAACATTATAGTCATTCAGCTGAACCAGGGAACTCTCAACAGCCTCCAATGCGAATTACCTGCTGGAGTTCCGGCAACTTCATTAAATTCATAGATGGTATTCATAGAATCCCGACAGTGCGGAAGGAGGCCATTCAGCCCATCGAGACTGCACTGACAACAATCCCATCCAGCCCGATCCCCGTACCCCACACCTCTGACACTAAGGGGCAATTTACCATGGTCAACCCTCCTAACTTGCACATCTTTGGACTGTGGGAGGAAACCGGAGCACCCGGAGGAAACCCACGCAGACACGGGGAGAACGTGCAGACTCCACACAGAGAATGACCCAAGGTCGGAATTGAACTGGGTCCCTGGCGCTGTGAGACAGCAGTGCTAACCACCGTGCCGCCCTTCTAAGATTTGACTAGAATAGAATCCCTACAGTGCAGAAGCCATTCGGCCCATCGAGTCTGCACTGACCACAATCCCACCCAGGCCCTATTCCAGTAACCCCGCACATTTTTAATAGAAACATAAAAACCCTACAGTACAGAAAGAGGCCATTTGGCCCATCGAGTCTGCACCGACCACAATCCCACCCAGGCCCTACCCCCATATCCCTACATACCCAATAATCCCTCTAACCTACACATCTCAGGACACTAAGGGGCAATTTTTAGCACGACCAATCAACCTAACCCGCACATCTTTGGACTGTGTGAGGAAACCGGAGCACCCGGAGGAAACCCACGCAGACACGAGGAGAATGTGCAAACTCCACACAGACAGTGACCCAAGCCGGGAATCGAACCCAGGTCCCTGGAGCTCTGAAGCAGCAGTGCAAACCACTGTGCTACCGTGATGTTTACCCTGCTAATCCCCCTGACACTAAGGGGCAATTTAGCGAGGCCAATCAACCTAACCCGCACATCTTTGGATTCATTAAATGTAATGTACAACCGATGGCAGAGCAGGTTCATGGTCTACCCCGTTTGTGTTTGTCGGAAATCGCAAGACCGCCTGCTTAGAGTGAATTCTCAGCCAGCAAATACCAGCCAATGCTCCAAGCTCAGAGTAGCAGAATACAGGTGGGTGGGTTTCTTAATTGAAGCTAAATCGGAAGCATGTTCTGATGTATTCAACTTTACAACAAATGAGAAACAAAGCAGCTCTTTACTTATACAGAGATCAATTTTTATATGCAGAAATGGAACGTGGTACTTTAATGTTAGTGTCTGGCGCAGTGACAGGGGTTGTTGCGTGTGCAAGAAATGGCTGATTCTTCTGATGCCTGGCCACCCTCGTTACTCGAGCAGCTACCGGAGAGGCCAATGAGCGGGAAGGAAGGTGAAAAGGAAACTTAGGCACCACCAAAACCACAATCATTCCCCTAACCAAAGATGAGCCATGGCCATTTCTCTGTCAGAGGCCCAAGACTAATCACTGTACAGGTCTGAAGCGACTGGAGCCAGTCTTTGCACTCATGACTTCTACTCCTTCCAACCCAACCCAGTAATCAGCCCACAACAAGCTAAGCGGTTACGAGCCCCATACCCATGGGGATTATTCATGTAAGAACTTTTCTCCCGCCAGTATATATATCAATCAGGATCCCTAGCCGAACATCAAAGCACTGGAGCATATGGACTTATCCTGATTCAATGCAGAGGTAAAGCAACTAACATGATACTGATATCAAATAATTATTCAAAGAGTGAATCTATTGTGGAACTGCTCAAAAATGAAGTACATTTTGTTGTGATAGCTATGCCTTTGTCATCCTACCATTTAAAAGCTCTGTGTCAACGTTAATGACATCCCCACTAATGTCAGGCAGTGCCGTCCATCCTGAAATGTTTTAGTAGCATTCTCCAATTAATGTAACAATCTATGACAATAGAAAACTTTAGGAACTGTTTGTGTGTGCGTATCTGTGCCTGTGTGAGAGAAAACTTGTGTGCGTATCTGTGCGAGAGAAAACGTGTGTATATGTGTGCATGTGTGTGAGAAAACGTGAGTGCATATCTGTGCTTATGAGAAAAATCATGTGCGTGCATATCTGTACGAGAGAGAGAAAATGTGTGCATATCTGTGTGTGAGAGAAACCATGTGTGTATATGTGCATGTGAGAGAAAACGTGTATATCTGTGTGTATGTGAGAAAACGTGAGTGCATATCTGTGCTTAGAGAAAACATGTGCGCGCATATCTGTACGTGTGAGAAAATGTGTGTGCATATCTGTGCGAGAGAGAAAACATGTGCATATCTGCGTGAGAAAACATGTGTGCATATCTATGCGTGAGAAAACGTGTGTATATCTGTGCGTGAGAAAACGTGTGTATATCTGTGTATGAGAGAGAAAACATGTGTGTATATCTGTGTGTGAGAGAGAAAACATGTGTGTGGATGAGTGTGTGTGCGTGTACATATCTGCCCGTGTGCAAGCATACAAGCACACACACACGCACATGTCTGGCCACCAAGTGGTAACAAAGAGCAACTTTGTTCTGTCCCTCCCCATGCCATCTTGTGGACTTTATTCAAGCTGATCCTGCTTAGCTTTCTCTATTTAAAAACATTTTTCTCCTTTTCTTTAAAATATATTTTCTTTTATGCCTGCAAGCTGTGATCTTCCTCTGTTGCTTTGCTGGAGTGGGAGAGCTTCCCGGTCAGCCAGTCCTGCAGAAGACAACGGCAAACCACTGCAGTGCTTTGCCAAGCATAACCATGGACCAACCCAATGGAAACCCATGGTCGCCAACGTCCCTTTGGGCATGGCAACTGAAGGAGGAGAGGGAGATAGATGTTGTGAGGCTTTTCATCAAGAACAAGAATACCAAATTTCAAACAATGACAACAGCTCATGCTACAGGAAAAAGGGGTGCTGATTGGTTGGCAAGTCGACTTTGATTGGTCGAGGCATCAGCCTTGCACCTTTTCACAATCACCCGGGAGTTTGGGGAGCCATGTTGCTTTCTCCATGACAACATCTCAGCCAATCAGATGACTTGCCAACCAACCAGCATCTTTTTCTCCTTGTAGTACAAACTGTTGTGACCATTTGAAATTTGGCATTCTTGGGTTTGTCCTGACGAGTGCAAGACAAAAAGTTTCAACAACAATGTCTTTCCTCCAAGAAACATTCAAATTCTGTACTGTCAAACAACCAGCAAGTTGTCTCCAAAACCAATCAGACTTGTGCTTGTTCTGAATTCAATTACATCGATTCCACGGGGTCAAAGGTGCGAGATTTCACCGACTTCACGAGTTTGCGAAGCCTCCTTAATCAATGGCTTCCAGTCCAACAATACTTCGATTTTAAAATTCTTATCCTCGTTTTCAAATCCTTCCCCATTGCCTGCACAAACTGGAATGCAGAGGTCAATCGCAGGGTTTGCGTGGCTGGAAAATGTTGCAGACATTAGGCCGGGAAAGACCATGGGAGAATTTGAAAACAAGGATGAGAAGTTTAAAACAGCAGCAATATTCAGCTAAAATCTAACAGAAGGGTTATAACACGGGAGATCATTCAATGTGGAAAATCCATGCTAGCGCTCTCCAGGACTCCCACTCTCCTGTCTTTCCCTCGCAGCCTGGCAAATCTTGCCTCTTCAAGTAATTAGCTAATTCCCTTTTAAAAGTCATGATTGAAATTTTCTCCACCACACTCTCAAAGCAGTGCATTCCAGATCCTAAACATGTTTTTTTTTAATTCGTTCACAGGATGTGGACGTCGCTGGCTGGGCCAGTATTTATTGCCCATCCCTGAGGGCATTTAAGAGTCAACCACACTGCTGTGGATCTGGAGTCACATGTAGGCCAGACCGGGTAAGGACGGCAGATTTCCTTCCCTAAAGCCATTAGTGAACCAGACTGGGTTTGCTGACAATGGTTTCATGGTCATCATTAGACTTTTAATTCCAGATTTTTATTAAATCCAAATTTCACCATCTGCCGTGGTGTGATTTGAACCCGGCTCCCCAGAGAATTACCCGAGGTCTCTGGATAATAGGGAAGGCAAATGGAATGTGGACCGATATATTATAAAGAATGTTACTGTGCTAATGACTCTACATTATACTTGCAACAAGGCCAGCATTTTATTTGAGAACTTTGGTGCCCTGAATGGATTACCGTTCAGTTCTGCAGACGGGATCTGACCAAGGCTCTGTAACGCTGAGCCGTCTTCAGGACTGTAACATGACCAGGGAGGCAGATAGATTCAGGAAGAAAGAGGGACAAGAACCATGGTCTAGTGTGGACTGAATTCAACTTACAGCAGCGACTAAAACTGGAAGCAGTTTAAAAATTGCAAGAAATACACAAAGAAACAAATATTAAAGCATTTGAAAGTTCTTCATTGTCTGACTATCCCCTCTTCAACTCCCAATTTCTCTGTCCCCACCACCCACCCCCTACCCTCCCCCCCTAACCCCTACCCTTCCCCCCCCACCTAACCCCTACCCTTCCCCCCCCACCTAACCCCTACCCTTCCCCCCCCACCTAACCCCTACCCTTCCCCCCCCACCCCCACCTAACCCCTACCTCCCGCAGCACCCCCCACCTAACCCCTACCCTCCCCCACCTAACCCCTACCCTCCCCCACCTAGCCCCTACCCTCCCCCGCCCCCCACCCAGCCCCTACCCTCCCCCGCCCCCCTCCCAGCCCCTACCCTCCCCCGCCCCCCTCCCAGCCCCTACCCTCCCCCGCCCCCCACCCAGCCCCTACCCTCTCCCGCCCCCCACCCAACCCCTGCCCTCCCCCCACCCAACCCCTGCCCTCCCCGCCCCCCACCCAACCCCTACCCTCCCCCCACTCAACCCCTACCCTCCCCCCACCCAACCCCTACCCTCCCCCGCCCCCCACCCAACCCCTACCCTCCCCCGCCCCCCACCCAACCCCTACCCTCCCCCGCCCCCCACCCAACCCCTACCCTCCCCCGCCCCCCACCCAACCCCCCCCGCCCCCCACCCAACCCCCCCCCGCCCCCCACCCAACCCCCCCCCGCCCCCCACCCAACCCCTACCCTCCCCCGCCCCCCACCCAACCCCTACCCTCCCCCCACCCAACCCCTACCCTCCCCCGCCCCCCACCCAACCCCTACCCTCCCCCCACCCAACCCCTACCCTCCCCCCACCCAACCCCTACCCTCCCCCGCCCCCCACCCAACCCCTACCCTCCCCCGCCCCCCACCCAACCCCTACCCTCCCCCGCCCCCCACCCAACCCCTACCCTCCCCCGCCCCCCACCCAACCCCTACCCTCCCCCGCCCCCCACCCAACCCCTACCCTCCCCCGCCCCCCACCCAACCCCTACCCTCCCCCGCCCCCCACCCAACCCCTACCCTCCCCCGCCCCCCACCCAACCCCTACCCTCCCCCACCCCCCACCCCCCACCCAACCCACCCCCCACCCAACCCCTACCCACCCTCCCAGCCCTTCCGCTCCCCCAGTCCCCACCCCCACCTAGCCTCTCCCTTCCCCCTCCCCACTCACCAACATGGGCAGCCCGTATTTCAGGGTCCTGCTCCGGCTCAGGGGAGACATTGACCCGGGGCCCGGTTTGGGGGAGTGGTGGTGGGGGTGGGTGGGGGTCTCTGTCCGGCTGTCGGCAGCGAGAGTCTCTCCTCCCGGGAGGGACCGGCAGCAGAAAGTCAAACTCCGAGTTTCATCGCCGGGGGAGGTTTCTAAGCGCTGCACCCGTACTTCCGGTGCGGGCTGTGCAGCGAGGAATTGGGTCCGGGCGGCGGCGCGGGCGGGGACATTGGGGCCGGGAGAGGGTGAGACACAAGCTCAGCTCAGAGTCACTCAGTGACTGCTCCCCTCATCCAACAGCTTTCTCACTCTGTAGACTGGAGATCATTGGTACACAATAAGTGTAAGGAAACTATAGAATCCCTTAAGTTTATTTATTATTGTCACAAGTAGGCTTGCATTAACATCGCAGTGAAGTTACTGTGAAAATCCCCCAGTCGCCACACTCTGGTGCCTGTTCGGGTACACTGAGGGAGAATATAGCATAGCCAATGCACCTAACCAGCACGTCTTTCGGACTGTGGGAGGAAACCGGAGCACCCGGAGGAAACCCACGCAGACATGGGGAGAATGTGCAAACTCAGCACAGACAGTGACCCAAGCCGGGAATCGAACCCGGGTCCCTGGTGCTGTGAGGCAGCAGCGATAACCACTGTGCCACAGACAGTGAAGAAGGAGGCCATTCGGTCCATCAATTCAGCACTGACTCTCTGAAAGAGCATCTTATCCAGGCCCCACGCCCCCCCCCGCCCCCACCACCCCATAACCTCGCACATTTACCACGGCCAATCCGCTGAACCCACACACCTTAGGACTGTGGGAAAACGTGCAAACTCCACATTGACAAGTCTCTGGCTCGATGAAGAGTGCAAGTGGAGGGTGTTGAATGTGCTAGCATGCCATAGTAATGTAAAGATGCTGGGCACAGCAAGAGGCAAAGTAGGATTGGAGAACATCACTGCCCACTCTATGATGTACAGAGTCACAAGATAATAGACTGGAAAGAATCAGTTGCATGAAGCAGCACCATGCATGATAGCCATAACTGGGATCTGTGCATCGATAAAGATTAACAATAAATAGTTCATGTTCAAGCATACAAATCTGGGCAGCACGGTAACACAGTGGTTAGCACTGCTGCCTCACAGCGTCAGGGACCTGAGTTCGATTCCCGGTTTGGTTCACTGTGTGGAGTTTGCACGTTCTCCCTGTGTCTGCGTGGGTTTCCTCCGGGTGCTCTGGTTTCTTCCCACAGTCCAAAGATGTGCGGGTTAGGTGGATTGGCCATGCTAATTGCTCCTTACTGTCAGCGGCTTAGTAGGGTAAATAAGTGGTGTTATGAGGATAGGGCCTGGGTGGGATTGTGGTTGGTGCAGACTCGATGGGCCGAATGACCTCCTTTGGCACTGTAGAATTCTATGATTCTGTCCTATGATCTCATCATTGAGACAGTAAACAAATCCATAAGGTAACATGGTGCTCAGTGGTGACCCATAACACAACAGAGGGTGTTCCAAGAGCAGCACCAGGCATACCTGAGAATGAGGTGTCAACGTGGTGAAGCTACAATACAGGACTACCTGCATACAAACAGCAGAAGCAGCATGTAATAGAGCTAATAACGATCCCACAGCCAACAGATCAGATCTAAGCTCCATAGTCAGTGATGGGGGGAGCCCAGTGCATCAACAGCAGTGCAAAATACAAGGCTGAAGTATTTGCAACTATCTTCAGCCAGAAGTGCCGAGTTCAACAGTGTGCGTGCTTGTACTCTCTTGCATTTCTCAGAGTTCGATGTGGCGGGAGACGCGCCATTTCCTTTTCAAACTTCTTCCAATTGTTGGTGATGTTTTTGTCAAAGGGGAGCAGGTCGATGCGACGAAAACCCTTGTGCCACCTCAGGCAACTGCTGACACCATGGAGTTGCTGGGTTGTATGGAGAGGATGACAAACGACTAACAGGTTGAACTACTGAGTTAGCAGCTCCCATGCCGTGGCGGCATAGTGACACAGTGGGTTAGCACTGCTGCCTCACAGCGCCAGGGACCCGGGTTCAATTCCAGCCTTGGGTCACTGTCTGTGCGGAGTCTGCACATTCACCCCGTGTCTGCGTGGGTTTCCTCCGGGTGCTCCGGTTTCCTCCCACAGTCCGAAAGACATGCTGGTTTGGTGGATTGGCCGTGCTAAATTGTCCTTTAGTATCCAAAGATGTGTAGGTTAGTTGGATCAGCCATGATAAATGTGCTGGGTTATTGGGACAGAGTGGAGGGGAGGGCCTGGGTGGGATACTCTGTCATAGAGTCAGTGCAGTCCCGATGGGCCAAATGGCCTCTTTCTGCACTGTAGGGATTGTATGGTTCTAATCCATAAAGTGATGAAAGTAGTTGCAGCCCCTCCCATTACGGCTAGCAGACTTTCAGTTTGTAGCCATTATTATGTATGTGTGTGCACAGGGAGAGGGGGGGTGGGGTTCGGGGTGGTGTGCAGTCCAGAGTCTGTGTCCGCTATTTCTATCCTCCACCAGTGGTCACCCTACGCACGTTGCAATCTCCCCGCTTGTTTTCAGGCCTGATCCAATGTTACTTGCTGAAGCTTTAATAACCTTGTACTATTATATCCAAACGGTAGATGGCAGTATGGTAAAATAGGAACAACAGCAGGGGGGCACTCAGAACTGGATAGAGTGGACGTGGGGAAGATGTTTCCATTAGGAGAGACTAGGACCTGAGGGCACGGCCTCAGAGTAAAGGGACAACCCTTTAGAATCGAGGTGAGGAGGAATTTCTTCAGCTAAAGGGTGGTGAATCTATGGGATTCATTGGCATAAAACGCTATGGAGGCCGGGTCATTGAGTGTATTTTAGGCACAGACAGATAGGTTCTTGATTGATCAGGAGATATGGGGAAAAGGCAGGAGAATGGGGATGAGAAAGATATCAGCCATGGTTGAATGGCGGAGCAGACCCGATGGGCCAAATGGCCAAATTCCGCTCCTATATTTTACGGTCTTAACTGCATTTATATAGCACCAGACCAGGTCTCTCAGAAAGGCCTCAAAGTGCATTGTGTGATGTCACACAGGCAAGCACCTTCAGAGTTTCATATCCAAGCTGTGGTCACCTCACTATAAGAAGGATGTGGAAGCGCTGGAAAGAGTGCAGAGGAGATTTACCAGGATGCTGCCTGGTTTGGAGGGTAGGTCATATGAGGAAAGGTTGAGGGAGCTAGGGCTGTTCTCTCTGGAGCGGAGGAGGCTGAGGGGAGACTTAATAGAGGTGTATAAAATGATGAAGGGGATAGATAGAGTGAACGTTCAAAGACTATTTCCTCGGGTGGATGGAGCTATTACAAGGGGGCATAACTATAGGGTTCGTGGTGGGAGATACAGGACGGATATCAGAGGTAGGTTCTTTACGCAGAGAGTGGTTGGGGTGTGGAATGGACTGCCTGCAGTGATAGTGGAGTCAGACACTTTAGGATCATTTAAGCGGTTATTGGATAGGCACATGGAGCACACCAGGATGATAGGGAGTGGGATAGCTTGATCTTGGTTTCAGATAAAGCTCGGCACAACATCGTGGGCCGAAGGGCCTGTTCTGTGCTGTACTGTTCTATGTTCAATGTAAGCTTTCAGAAACAAAAGCAGAAACCCTTCCCCTCAGCTGCAACACGATCCATCAAATAATCACCTGCTTTCAGAGGCCAAGGATTTGTACTTCAAATGACGAATGCAGAATGAAACGCAGCAGCTGGAGCTTATAACATTTTAGACAATTATATTTCAAGCTTTTAGTGGTAGCTGAAAAGAAATAAGATTTATAAATGCAGCCCTCATCATTCACAGTCGGTGTTCAGGCAAGTTTGCTCATGTTGAGCACCGGACAGGTTGATAAATGCAGTAATTATGTTCAGTGCTTTGTGAAGCCTCCTCACTGCTCTGCACAGCCATGTCACTGTTGGAGGACTTTGCCACTTAACTATCAGAGTGCTGGTTACGTCCCTGGGATGAAGCTTCTCCCCAGTAGTTCATAGAATCATAGAATTCACTACCGTGCAGAAGGAGGCCATTTGGCCCATCGAGTCTGCACTGACAACAATCCCACCCAGGCCCTATCCCCGTAACCCCACATATTTACCCTGTTAACCCCCGATACTAGGGTCAGTTTAGCATGGTCAATCCCCCAGCCGCCACACTCCTGTTTGGGGCACACTGAGGGAGAATTTAGCCAGGCCAATGCACCTAACCAGCACGACTTTGGACCCCTGTGGGAGAAAACCGGAGTGCCCACCCACGGAGAACGTGCAGACTCCACACAGACAGTGACCGAAGTCAGGAATCCAACCCATGTCCCTGGAGCTGTGAGGCAGCAGTGCTAACCACTGTGCCACCGTGCCGCCTGTAAAACAGGAGAGGAAATGTTTAATAACTTAAATTTAATACTCAATCAGCTGCAATCTGATCACAACAATAAAGGGGTCAATTTCACAGGTGGGGGCCCGTCCCCAGAGCTGGCCCGCCTAAAATCAGTTCAAAATGGGAAGACTGTACTGAGTGGCCCAAAATGACTGCCACACTTAATACGGTGATTAGCACTGCTGCCTCACAGCGCCAGGGACCTGGGTTCGATTCCGGCCTCGGGTCACTGTCTCTGTGGAGTTTACACATTCTCCCCGTGTCTGCGTGGGTTTCCTCCGGGTGCCGAACATAATTACTGCGTTTATCGACCTGTCCGGTGCTCATCATGGGCAAACTTGCCTGAACACCGACTGTGAATGATGAGGGCTGCATTTATAAATCTTATTTCTTTTCAACTACCACTAAAAGCTTGGAATATAATTGTCTAAAATGTTATAAGCTCCAGCTGCTGAGTTTCATTCTGCATTCGTCTTTTGAAATACAAATCCTTTGCAGATGATTATTTGATGCATCGTTTCCTCCCACAGTCCGAACGACGTGCTAGTTGGGTGCATTGGCCGTGCTAAATTCTCTCAGTGTACCCGAACAGGCGCCGGAGTGTGGCGGTTGGGGGATTCTCACAGTAACTTCATTGCAGTGTTAATGTAAACCTACTTGTAACACTAATAAATAAACTTTACTTTACTTGATTGGCCGTGCTAAATTACCCCTCAGTGTCCAAAGGTGTGTAGGTTAGCCATGGTAAATGCGTGGGGTTACAGGGATAGGGCGCCGGGGGGGTTCTGTGTAGGATGCTGTTTTGGAGGGTTAGTGCAGACTCGATGGTCCAAATGGCTTCCTTCTGCACTGTAGGGATTCTATTATAAAGCAGCACCATTGTAATTGGTGCTGGTAAATGGGACTGGTAAATAGTTAACAGTGATTGTCTAAAATAATCGGTGTCCGTGGTGAGCATGAATGGTGTCAATAGCAGACGCAGCAAAGGTAAGTGGTGTTTCCATTTTAACAGCTTTTAGTCCCAATGTGCAGACTTCCAAAGTATAATTAGAAAAGAGCTGTAGCTTTAAAGAGCGTTCAGCGTCATCACCGTACCTTTTTCACAGAGCTTTCAAATAAAATCACTTCCCTCCTTTCACGCTTAGACTCAGTGAGTCACGAGAGCACTGAAGGAAGCCAATCTACTTATCAACTCCATTGCAGCTCTCTGGAGCAATCCAGTCAGTCCCGCTCTGTCCCAAGGCTCTGTAACTTTATTTCTCACCAGGGCCCATCCAATTTCCTTTTAAAACCATTCATCAACTCCACTGCCATCACCCGCATAGGCAGAAAGTTCCCACTCTCTGCTGTAAAAAAAGGTTCTTCCTCACATCTTCCCTGTGTCACCACCAGAGTATATGCAGGTCTCTCACTGCCTGTGATCAGTATGTTCTGTACAGAAAGAAGTGTGTGTTTTCTTACCCTTGTATGTGGACGGCACAGTGGTCAGCACTGATGCCTCACAGCGCCAGGGACCCGGATTCGATTCCCGGCTTGGGTCACTGTCTGTGCGGAGTCTGCACATTCTCCCCACATCTGCGTGGGTTTCCTCCGGGTGCACCAGTTTCCTCCCACACTCCAAAGATGTGCAGGTTAGGTGGATCGACCATGCTAAATTGCTCCTCTGTGTCGGGGGATTAGCAGGGTAAATACATAGAGTTATGGGGATAGGGCCTGGGTGGGATAGTTGTCGGTGCAGGCTTGATGGGCCAAATGGCCTCCTTCTGCATTGTAGGCATTCTATGTATTAAATAATTGAGCAGCAAGTTTTTGTGATTTAAAAGAATAGATAAGGTTATTTATTTTCATGCAACTTTATACACACACACACACACACACTTGGCCTCACTCACGCACATATCCGCACACACGGAGATGGGATACAGATGAAGATTGTGAACTTTTATAGATTATAGTTATCTCAGTCTCTGATTGATAGCCTCTGCTCTCCCATGCGGCAGGCCTGTGGTCTTTTGAATGTATTTGACGATTGAAAGTTGAAATGAGAGTCTTCCAAAGCAAAAAGTTCACAGAAGTTGTGAGGTTTCTTGTAGTGGATAGCTGGGTGGTTGGATCTCAGGCAAACTTTCAGCAGAAGCAGGCTTCGTATTCTGGCCACCAGATGTCTCACAGTCTGTTTCTGAGGTCGGTTCACAGATGGGCTGAAGTGATGCTTCTGGTGGCTTTAGTGGAACGGCCTGCACACAGCTCCCAGCTAATCTTTTAAAAAGACCAAAGAAAACACATGTCACTGTGTAGCTTGTGTGACATGAATCCAAGATCCCAGTTGAGGCTGTCCTCATGTCACACTACTGTTACCCCCCGCCCCCCCCCCCCCCCCCCACCCACCATACTGCCTGGGCTTGCAAAATCCTACCAACTGTCCTGGCTTGAGACAATTCACACCTCTTTAACTTGTGATTATCCCTCTCTCCACTCGCACTGTCTGTACCTGTAAAGACTCGCATTCCAACCATTCTTCACATTCCAATCTGTAATTATCTTGCGATTGTGTCTTTGCCTCTATATGCCATGCTTGTGAACCTACCTCTCCACTCACCTGATGAAGGAGCTGTGCTCCGAAAGCTCGTGATTCCAAATAAACCTGTTGGACTTTAACCTGGTGTGAGACTTCTTACTTGGATAACTTAACAGTGAATCTTCTGCACACATCAGCATTTCCCTCATTTCATTTATTCCGCTTATCATTTTAAACATGTAATTGCCATTCCCTTAAATCCGACTTGACAACAGACGGAATCTTCCCAAACCTGTGGGGTCAGGTTTGAAGACGGGACAGGACCCCACCATCCCTGGAACCCTTCTGATAAACCTCCCTCTGCACCCCCTCGAGGACCCTCCCATCCTTCCGAAAGTATGGTGACCAGAACTGGACTTAAAACTGTAGTTGCGATCCAACCAGATGCATACAGGTGTTCAGCATAGCTTCCCAACTTCAGCAAAGGATTTAAAAAGAATCTGTGAGTGTATCAGGTATTGAACACACTGGCTGGAATTCTCTGGCCATTCACGCCGCACCGGCCGCTGCCAGAGAGGACTGAGAAGTTGGTGCTCAGCCAAATCCCTGTTCACTGCGGCGGAACCGGAACATCTCACCAAGATCTATCTGCCCAAACAGCTATCGAGGTAGTTAGCTGTTAAGAATTATACCTTGTCATGTTTAAGTATTTTCAATTGGTAAAAGTTATGCTCATTCTGTTTGTTGTATTTTAACTGTGTTCTTAAATAAAGTTTGTTTTGGTAAAAGCTCCCTAGTGGGTCACTTGAATCGTACCTGAAGTGAAACACCTTTTGCTCACCCTAATGCCAAAATCAAAAGGAAAAGTTCGGGTCTAGGTTAACTTCATAACTTACCTTGGAGTTTCTGATCTCGTCCCTAACAGTAGGAAGGATCAAGCAGTGTGACAATATAGGAAACAGCAGTCAGTACCTTCCATTTGGATATTGATAATGACTTGTTCTCGGATTTTTCACAGCAGGCAATAATTGAACTGTAATATTGTAAATCTTGAGGATCCTAAAGGGATCTATTGGGGTGAATGGGATCCAAGGTTATGGGGAGAAAACAGGATTAGGCTATTGAGTTGGATGATCAGCCATGATTGTGATGAATGGCGGAGCAGGCTCGAAGGGCCAAATGGCCTCCTCCTGCTCCTATCTTCTATGTTTCTATATTTCTATGTGGATGTAAAAGTGGAACGGTACAGCATATATATATCCAAATGCAAGTTATTCATTATCATTTGCTGTTTCCAAACTTGGTGAGATCTGTAATCCTGCTCTCAAAGAATCCTACAGTGCAGAAGGAGGCCATTCGGCCCATCGGGTCTGCGCCGACAACAATCCCACTCAGGCCCTATCCCCATAACCCCATGTATTTATCCTAGCTAGTCCCCCTGACACTAAGGGGCAATTTAGCATTTCCAATCCACTCAACCAGCACATCTTTGGACTGTGGGAGGAAACCGGAGCACCCGGAGGAAACCCACGCAGACACGAGGAGAATGTGCAAACTCCACACAGACAGTGACCCGAGGCTGGAATTGAACCCGGGTCCATGGCGCTGTGAGGCAGCAGTACTAACCACTGTGCCACCGTGCCGTCCAATGAAGGGGGTCACCCAGACTCGAAACGTTGGATCTATTCTCTCTCCACAGATGCTGTCAGACCTGCCAAGGTTTTCCAGCATTTTCTGTTTTTGTGGTCTATAATCCTTCACCTTGCTTTCTCAGTTTAGAAATGTGAAACTGCCTGTATCAGTACATTTATGTTTAGAAAAACTGATTTTTTAAAAATGTAGGTTTTAATGGTCCCCTTAAATCCTTATTGTGAAATAGATTGTAGGTCTCACCAATGAATGAATGATTTGAAAGCAAAATATCGCAGATGCTGGAAATCTGAATTGTATTAGCCATGCTAAATTGCCCCTTAGTGTCAGGGGGACTAGCTAGGGTAAATGCATGGGGTTACGGGGATAGGGCCTGGGTGGGATTGTGGTCGGTGCCGACTCGATGGGCTGAATGGCCTCCTTCTGCACTGTAGGGATTCTATGGATTCTATGGAAAACAAAAAGTGTTGGACGTAGCCAGCGGGTCAGGCAACATCTGTGGAGAGAAAAAGTGTCAACATTTCAGGTCAAGATGACTTTTCATCAGTGCTGGTGGAAGGTCACCGAGACCTGAAACGTTAACAATGAATGATTTCATGTGGATTTTAGCACTGACATGTATGTGAGTAACACTGATGTGATAAAAGTTATTTATTAGTCTGCAATTATTTACAAGGCTTACATTAATGCTGCAATGAAGTTACTGTGAAATTTCCCAGTTTGCCACAGTCCGGCGCCTGTTCGGGTCAATCCCCGTAACCAGCAATCTCCAATCTTAATCATAGAAACCCTACAGTGCAGAAGGAGGCCATTCGGCCCATCAAGTCTGCACCTACCACAATCCCACCCAGGCCCTACCCCCACATATTTACCCGCTAATCCCTCTAACCTACGCATTTTAGGATTCTAAGGGGCAATTTTTAGCATGGCCAATCAACCTAACTCGCACATCTTTGGACTGTGGGAGGAAACCGGAGCACCCGGCGGAAACCCACGCAGACACGGGGAGAATGTGCAAACTTCACACAGACAGTGACGCAAGCCGGGAATCGAACCCGGGTCCTTGGCGCTGTGAGGCAGCAGTGCTAACCACTGTGCCACCGTGCCCTGATGATGTTTCACAGCATGTCACAGGGTGCAAAAGGAGGCAGCTGCTCCTTCCCACAATTTCTTTGTTGGTGTGTAATTTAACACAGGCCGGTCAACTTCACATGTTCGATAATATGTGTTCTTTTATAGTACTGTTTTAAAATTTATTTATTGGTGTCACAAGACACCTAGATAACAAGGACACCTATGTCAGACTCTTATTTATTGACTACAGCTCAGCCTTCGACACTATTATTCCGACGAGACTCACCTCCAAACTCCGTGGCCTGGGGCTCAGCTCCTCCCTCTGCAACTGGGTCCTGAACTTCCTAACCTACAGACCGCAATCAGTAAGGATAGGCAACAACACCTCCTCCACAATCATCCTCAACACCGGTGCCCCACAAGGCTGTGTTCTCAGCCCCCGACTATACTCCTTATACACCTATGACTGTGTGGCCAAATTCCCCTCCAACTTGATTTTCAAGTTTGCTGATGACACCACCATAGTGGGTTGGATCTCAAACAATGACGAGGTAGAGTACAGGAAAGAGATAGAGAATCTGGTGAACTGGTGCAGCAACAATAATCTCTCCCTCAATGTCAACAAAACAAAGGAGATTGTCATCGACGTTAGGAAGCATAAAGGAGAACATGCCCCTGTCTACATCAATGGGGACGAAGTAGAAAGGGTCGGGAGGTTCAGGTTTTTAGGTGTCCAAATCACCAACAACTTCTCCTGGTCCCCCCATGCCGACACTATAGTTAAGAAAGCCCACCAACGCCTCTACTTTCTCCGAAAACGAAGGAAATTTGGCATGTCAGCTACGACTCTCTCCAACTTTTACAGATGCAACACAGAAAGCATTCTGGTTGTATCACAGATTGGTATGGCTCCAGCTCTGCCCAAGACGGCAAAAATCTACAAAGGGTTGTGAACGAAGCCCAATCCATCACTCAAACCAGCCTCCCATCCATTGACTCTGTCTACACTTCCCGCTGCCTCGGAAAAGCAGCCAGCATGATCAAGGACCCCATGCAGCCCCGACATATCCCTTCCACCTTCTTCCGTTGGGAAAAAGATACAAAAGCTTGAGGACATGTACCAACTGACTCAAGAACAGCTTCTTCCCTGCTGCCATCAGACTTTTGAATGGACCTACCTCGCACGAAGTTGATCTTTCTCCACACCCTAGCTATGACTGTAACACTACATTCTGCACCCTCTCCTTTCCTTCTCTATGTACGGAATGCTTTGTCTGTATAGCGCGCAAGAAACAATACTTTTCACTGTATGCCAATGCATGTGACAATAATAAATCAAATCTAAGTAGGCTTACATTAACACTGCAATGAAGTTACTGTGAAATTCCCCTAGTCGCCACACTCCGGCACCTGTTCAGGTACACTGAGGAAGAATTTAGCATGAACAATCCATCTAACCAGCATATCTTTTGGACGGTGGGAGGAAACCAGAGCACCCCGGGGGAAACCCATGCAGACACGGGAAGAACGTGCAGACTGCACACAGGCAGTGACTGAAGCTGGGAATCAAACTCATGTCCCTGGGGCTGTGAGGCAGCAGTGCTAACCATTGTGCCACCCTGTAGCTCTTTCTGATGCATTGGTATTCAGGTGACCAGCATGAAATCCATTATGCAGCGAGAGACACCCCGGGACCACTGCGGACCGAGATACTCTGTTCAGCATCAATTTCTGCTGTGCGCAGAGGGTTATTCACAAGGTCTTTTCTGCAGAGGAATGACAACATGTGTAAATGCTAATTAAGACAATCGGAGAACATCTTTATTGAGTGATGACCTGCATGTGATTGCCAAAAGATTAGTGATGATAAATTAATGATCTGCATACAATTAATAAAATTACCATCCTGAGATATTTAAATTTTTAAATGTCTGTATTTACATAATGTCACCATGTGCAAACATCTCAGTTCTTTGTGTAATGAATCAGTCTGTGACTGTGCCGTGACTGCTTCTACAGAGGGAACGTGACATCCATTCTGTATCAGTAACACTCCATCAGCAGCAACAGGGTGACTCCAAACTCATGCTATCCATGAGACCCATTTGCTCCCTTGACCCTTTTGGGAAGTCATGATGTGGAAATGCCGGCATTGGACTGGGGTAAACACAGTAAGAAGTTTAACAACACCAGGTTAAAGTCCAACAGGTTTATTTGGTAGCAAAAGCCACACAAGCTTTCGGAGCTCCAAGTTGGAGCTCCGAAAGCTTGTGTGGCTTTTGCTACCAAATAAACCTGTTGGACTTTAACCTGGTGTTGTTAAACTTCTTACTCCTTTTGGGAAGAGGCAGTGGTGTAGTGGTATTATCACCACTTAGTAATCCAGAGACCCAGGGTGATATTCTGGGGACCTGGATTCGAATCCCACCCACGGCAGACGGTGAAATTTGAATTTGATTAAAAGTCCACTGATGACCATGAAACCATTGTTGTAAAAACCCATCTGGTTCACTAATGTCCTTTAGGGAAGGAAATCTGCCATCCTTACCTGGTCTGGCCTACATGTGACTCCAGATCCACAGCAATATGGTTGACTCTCAACTGCCCTTGGGTAATTAGGGATGGGCAATAAATGCTGGCCAGCCAGCGACGCCCATGTCCCATAAAAATGAATAAGTGAAAACAAACTCCCAAAGCCACTGTCCTCAACTCCTCTTCCTGGCTCCCTATGTTAGCTGATATTGTTAATGGTTCTATCTCCTCAGCTCCTGTCTCCCTCTCTTTCAAACCTACCATGATGGAATGGTTGCAGCCAAAAGAAAACGGCCATTCAGCCCACTGAGACTCTGCAAGCCCTCTGCAGGTGTAATTTAGCTAGTCGCACTCCCCACCCTTTTCCCTCAAAAAACAAAGCTTTCTCCCCCCACTCTTGCAAAATACACCCAACTCCGACTGCACTTTCCTTAAATCTGCTGTCCACTCCCAAATCCGTGACAGTTGATGCCTGGAACTCCATCCCTGACTCCCTCCAATTAAGTTTGCCAACCTTGTTTTCAAATCCCTCCATCATGGCCTTGCCCTTCCTTATCTCCGCAGCCTCCTCCAGCCTGACGAGATTATAGAATCATAGAATCCCTCCAGTGCAGTAGGACGCCATTCGGCCCATCAAGCCTGCACTGACCACAATCCCACCCAGGCTCTATCCCCATCACCCCACATAAATACGTGCTAATTGGGCGGCACGGTGGCACAGTGGTTAGCACTGCTGCCTCACAGCATCAGGGACCCGGGTTCAAATCTGGCCTTGGATCACTGTCTGTGTGGAGTTTGCACTTTCTCCCCATGTCTGCGTGGGTTTCCTCCGGGTGCTCCGGTTTCCTCCCACAGTCCAAAGATGTGCAGGTTATGCTGAATGGCCATGCTAAATTAACCCTTAGTGTCAGGGGATTAACAGGGCAAATTTGTCAGGGGGATTAATTCGGGTAAATGCATGGGGATAGGGCCTGGGTGGGATTGTGGTTGGTGCAGTTTGATGGGCTGAATGGCCTCTTTCTGCACTGTAGGGATTCTATGAAGCCCTGGAAGCATCTATGAAAACGGAGATAATATTCAAGTAAAGCACAAAATTGTTGCCGGTCAGGTCAGAGTAATAAAATGCACAATCCAAAGGTAAATAGAAATCATAGAAACCCTACAGTACAGAAAGAGGCCATTCGGCCCATCGAGTCTGCACCGACCACAATCCCAACCAGGCCCTACCCCCACATCCCGACGTATTTTACCGGCTAATCCATGCATCCCAGGAAATTAAAGGGCAATTTTTTAGCATGGCTAATCAACCTAACCCGCACATCTTTGGACTGCAGGAAGAAACCGGAGCACACGGAGGAAACCCACGCAGACACGAGGAGAATGTGCAAACTCCACACAGACAGTGACCCAAACCGGGAATTGAACCCAGGTCCCTGGAGCTATGAAGCAGCAGTGCTAACCACCGTGCTACCATGCCGCCCATAAATGAAGCAGTTCTACAACAAAGTAGTCCTGTCCAGGGACTAATGTCATGCTGCATGCACACTTCCCTTCCAATAGCAAAAATGCTACTCAAGAGTCATATACTGGAATTTTACCACCTCGCTCACCTCAGAATCAGGGTGGGTGAGCCTCACAGAACGGCATTCTCCGTTGGCCTTGGGCAGGATCTTACAAGCCTCGGGCGGGGGAGGCAGTAAAATTTGACAATAGAGTCATAGAGGTTTGCAGCATGGAAACAGGCCCTTCGGCCCAACTTGTCCATGCTGCCCTTTTTTAAATCACAAAGCTTGTCCCAATTGCCCGCGTTTGGCCCACATCCCTCTGTACCCATCTTACCCATGTAACTGTCTAAATGCTTTTTAAAAGACAGAATTGTACCCGCCTCTACTACTACCTCTGGCAGCTCGTTCCAGACACTCACCACCCTCTGAGTGAAAATATTGCCCCTCTGGACCCTTTTGTATCTCTCCCCTCTCACTTACTGAAACCAGAAATATTATTCGGTGTGCGTGAAAAGGTGAGGGTGAAGTGACAGGAAGAGAAATTTCATTTTTGGCAAGGCAGCCAATCCATTACCAGAGCTGAACACTGGAGAATCAGTCAGGGTACAAATCTCCAACTCTCTCAACGCAAGTCAGCTCATGTGCAAATTTGGCACGTGTGTAGAAAAAGTGTCACCTCGGTCATACGCAGTGGAAGTGAACAGTCAAACATGGTGGCACAGTGGTTAACACTGCTGCCTCACAGCACCAGGGGGCCCAGTTCGATTCCCAGCTCGGGTTACTGTCTGCGTGGAATCTGCACGTTCTCCCCGTGTCTGCGTGGGTTTCCTCCGGGTGCTCCGGTTTCCTCCCACAGTCCGAAAGACGTGCTGGTTAGGGTGCATTGGCCGTGCTAAATTCTCCCTCAGTGTACCCGAACAGGAGCCGGAGTGTGGCGACTAGGGGATTTTCACAGTAACTTCATTGCAGTGTTAATGTAAGCCTACTCGTGACACTAATAAATAAACTTTAAAAACAGGTACAGGTGCAACCACAGGCAGATCCAATCAAATGCCAATGTTGCTCCTTCAAGCAACTGGCCGGTCTGAGAGCTGCAGTGAGGACAGAAATACCATCAATCGCAGAGGTCCATGTGTCCCCCAACAACCGCAATGGAACAACAACAGTCACCAAGGCAACAAGGGCCACGGGAACATCACCCAAATGAGCAGCATCCCATTAAGATGCCTGCACGGTTTAAAGACTTTGAGCAATGTATGTGCAGAGATGAACTTGTAGAACAAACTTGTTAATGCATGAAAACAGTGGGTAGAAAGTGGGTAACATGGGTAACTCACAGTCACACAGGATTGTGCAAGCAAACGTGTCCTTTGGTTTGTAACATTTCTGTATGAAAAGGATGACGTTTGAGTTTTGAAATTGGAATCTTGTATTACCTGACTAACTGGTTTGTCAGTCATGTGACTGCAATGAGGCAAGTACTGTAGGCTGCCATTTCCAATAGGTTCATTAGTGGTTCTCAGCATGACAAGATGAGCTTTTTTTATTTATTAGTGTCACAAGTCGGCTTACATTAACACTGCAATTAAGTTACTGTGAAAATCCCCTAGTCACCACACTCCGGCGCCTGTTCGGGTACAATGAGGGAGAATTTGGCATGGCCAATGCACCTAACCAGCACGTCTTTCAGACTGTGGGAGGAAACCGGAGCACCACGGGGAGAACACGCAAGCTCCACACACACAGTGACCCAAGCTGGGAATCGAACCCGGGTCCCTGGCGTTGTGGGGCAGCAGTGCTAACTATGGTGCCACCGTGCTGCCCCCTACTGATACCGATGAAGACTGCTACCTTTACACATGAAACACACTCGGCGCCATGTTGACTGGTACCAGACTGTGACTCAAACCCAAGTCTACTGACCTGGAGATAAGGATGGCAACATAACAAAAAGTAAGTGTTTTATTACACGTAATTAGTGAGCAGAAAGAAAGGGCCGTTTCTTCCCATTCGTGAAATGAAACGAAATACTGAAATGTGTAAATGCTGGCAGAACAATTAGTGTTCTTCCATTCCCAATCCTAACAGGACATGTTACTCCTTCTCTTCATTGTTCAGTCAGAATTCTAGACCCAGCACATTCCATTGCTTGTGCTACAATGGGTCAAGGATTACTTTCATTCCTGTTTGGAGACGATCAAACAAGGCAAGACATATAAAAGTAAAATCTTGCATCTTTTTCCTATTGTATGAAATTCAGACCCCTGTTCAGTTCTTTAATGAGTGACCTCCAACCGAGGGCAGTAAAGAAAGTCTTTGCTGTCAACTGATACACTTTCACCCCAAACTCTCCTGCTCTAATGGAATGGGTAAATATTACCAAATGCACTGTTTGACCTGAAGGTTAAAAACCAAACAACCAAACTCGATGAAGCAACTGCAGTGGCCAGTGGGAAAGAAAGTTTACAATTGATGATCCCGTAGCAAAGTTCTCATGTCAAGGTCACACATCAAAGGGATCCACATTACAACACAAACGTTATACGGTGAGGAAATGTATAAGTCATGACCATGGAAGTCTGATTTCTGCCTTTCCAATGTTAATTGAGTGGTCTGGATATTCTAAATTCACAGAAAGAGCAAGGAGGGTGATTGCAATGGGTTAGAGCAATGTCCTTTCTCTCTGACATCCTCTTTATTATTACTCTCCTCCTTTCTCTCTTTGCCACGTTCATTCCTTCTCTTTCTCTCCTCAGGGAATCTAAAAGAGTGAGAGAGAGAGAGAGGAGGATGCAGACACACAGCAGCATCTAAAAGAGTGAGAGAGAGGAGGACCCAGAGAGAGATAGCAGGATCTAAAAGAGTGAGAGAGAGGAGGATGCAGAGACACAGCAGCATCTAACAGAGTGAGAGAGAGGAGGATGCAGAGAGACAACAACATCTAAAAGAATGAGAGAGAGGAGGACACGGAGACACAGCAGGATCTGTTGTTCTCTGGTAGAACTACAGATTGAGTCAGGAGAATATATAAGGGGGAGAAGACAACCTTCATCCTGTGTGATTGGGAAATTGGAAGTCTAGAAGATTGACGAGTTGACAATCTTTGAAATGAAATGAGTTTAGATAGCCGCAGCTCAGCACCGAGCGGGCATCAGCTCACAACACAGGCTTGCCAATAATCGGCACTGATTCGCTCATTTCCCTCTGATCTGGTCTTCCATGAAGTCAGGCCACCTGTGTCTGAATTCGAGAACGCAAAGGCTCCATTCAGCGCAGTCTATCTTTCCCTTAGTGCATAACAAACGACTGTGACCCCACATTACATGAAGTTACGAGCATACACGCATACGAATTAGGAGCAGGAATAGGCCATTCTGCCCCTCGAGCCTGCTCCGCCATTTAGTAAGACCATGGCTGACCTGCTTGTAACTTCGACCCCACATTCCCTCCTACCCCAGATAACATTTCACCCCCACTCCCCGCACCACCTTCTTAATCAAAATAAAATAAAAATATTCAAAGACTCAGGGTGGAATTTTACTGTCCCACCTGCTACGGGAATTGCAGCGGGCAGGACATGGACCATGAAAAGGCCCATCGACCTCGGGTGGGATTTTCCGGTCTTGGGGCGAGCGTAGCTGGAAAATCCCACCCTCTGCTTCCACTGCCTTTTGAGGATAAGAGTTCCATAGACTCACTCCCCCCCACCCCCGCTGAGAGAAATATTTCTTCTCATCTCTGTCTTAAACTAGCGACCCTTTATTCTTAAACTGTGACCCCTGGTTCTTAATTCTCCAACAAGAGGAAGCATCGGCTCCCTCAGGGGCCAGAATGTTCTGGTCATTCACGCCGGCAAGATTTTCCCTTCCCACTGCAGCGGACGGAAGGTCGGCTGGCCACCAAATTCTCCGACCTCACTGCAGCGGGAGTGTGGTGTGAACAGCCGGTAAGATCGAGCCCTGGATCTTAGAGTTCATGGAAATAAAAGCCGGGGGAGATTTAACTGATTCACTATCACCCATTTTGCATTATCGCACAAAGCGAAAACAGGGCGGCACGGTGGCACGGTGGTTAGCACTGCTGCCTCACAGCGCCAGGGAGCTGGGTTCAATTCCGGCCTCGGATCACTGTCTGTGCAGAGTTTGTACATTCTTCCCATGCCTGGGTTTCCTCCGGGTGCTCCGGTTTCCTCCCACACTCCAAAGATGTGCGGGTTAGGCGGATTGGCCACGCTAAATTGCCCCTTGGTGTCCCAAGATGTAGATTAGGGGGATTAGCAGGGTAAATGTGTGGGGTTACGGGATAGGGGCTGGGTGGGATTGTTGCCGGTGCAGGTTCGATGGGCCGAATGGCCTCCCTGATTCTATGATTGGCCTCACGGCCTCTGGGCTTTCCTTTCAAAAGCTGACTCTACAATCTAACATCAGTGAGGCTGTTGCATGAGCAGGATATTTGGAAACCATTATGGATCCAATCAATTGAAGGACTCGGTTGATCATGAAGTGTTGGCTTTTCTCCATCCCTGAGTGCAGCACTTATGTTATTATTGAGCGGGGTTGCCAGCCAACCTGGTTTGAATCAGACAGTCAGTGCTTCGTGTGCACTATTCAACGATCATCTAAAATATATGAGCCTGATATCCATTTTGCACAGCCGCACCCCCCCCCCTCAACCCCGCCATTTCTTCATGGAGTTCTTGCATCTGTGACCTCGGCAGCAGTCTGGCATCACATCATTGACATGAGAGGCCAATTATAACCCCTTCCTGTTCTTCCTTAACATCTCCTGGTAGTGCAGTCTACAAACAGCTCCCGCAGTTAGGACATTCTTGCAGGCTTGTACTGCACAAGTGCCCTGAAAAGCTGAATAGCTGATAGAGTCCATTTTTGTGCTAAGCAAAAATAGGTGGAGAACCTATTAAAGGAGTTCAAACATTTAAAAAAAAAAATAATGTGGTCAGAGTGAACTGGAGAGGAAAAAAAGAGCAGGAGTTTAAAGTCATTCAGGATTGGCACAGGACCGGGTCATTGCAGCTAAAAACACAGAGAGTCTGGCTTCAAGACTAATAGAATCCCTACAGTGCAGAAGGAGGCTGATGCACTATCAATTACGATACGAGGACTCCAGCGAGTGAGTGAAATAACAGGCTTTTATTCGCAAAGAACAGGAGCACACCCTTGTAGCTGACCTGGCCCAGACTGAGGCGAGGAGGAGGAACCATCACCTTTATACCTCGCTCAGGTGGAAAGGGAGGAGTCTCAGGTGGAAAGGGAGGAGTCTCGGGCCAGGTGCAGCATGGGTGTGTCCAGGCATACAACATGTGGGTCACCACAGAGGCCATTCGGCCCATCGAGTCTGCACCGACCACAATCCCACCCAGGCCCTAACCCCATAACCCCACCTATTTACTCTGCTAATCCTCCTGACACTAAGGAGCAATTTAGCATGGCCAATCAACCTTAACCCGCACATCTTTGGACTGTGGGAGGAAACCAGAGCACCCGGAGGAAACCCACGAAGACACGGGGAGAATGTGCAAACTCCACACAGACAGTGACCCGAGGCTGGAATTGAACCCGGGTCCCTGGTGCTGTGAGGCTGCAGTGCGAACCACTGTGGTTAGGTCCCATGTCTCTTGTTGTCTCACTCAACACTGGAGACCCATTTTCCTCAGCATTTGCAATGCTGCTGGAAGTATTACCTATTTCTCAGATTTTGTCTCTGGATTTGGGATTTAAACCCCTGACCTTCCCTGACTCAGAGGCGAGAGTGAGAGAGAGCCAGAAAATCCTGAACCATTAGTGGGGCAGCACGGAGGCACAGTGGTTAGCACTGCTGCCTCACAGCTCCAGGGACCCGGGTTGAATCCCAGCTTGGGTCACTGTCTGTGTGCAGTTTGCACGTTCTCCCCGTGTCTGCGTGGGTTTCCTCTGGGTGCTCCGGTTTCGTCCCACAATCTGAAGATGTGTGGGTAGATTGATTGGCCATGGTAAATTGCCCCTTAGTGTCAGGGAGACTGGCAAAGTAAATATGTGAGGTTAAGGGGATAGGGCCTGGGTGGGATTGTGGGTCGGTGCAGACTTGATGGGCTGAATGGCCTCCCTCTGCACTGTAGGGATTCAATGATTCTATTCTATAATACAGCAGCCCTGCAAATTTCAAACATCAACCTCTGTGCAATCCAATCTCAAGACTAATCATGTTTATTTGAAAATAGTTTCTTAAATTCCGATTGTGTTCTGTTTTTATAGTGACGGGTCCAGTTTGATATTTCTATCTCATTTGCTGCTTATCAGAATGGGAAAGGCAAGAGCCCATTTTAACACTGTGTGAGGCAATGGGATTTGAATGAGTCAAGCTTTCCCTGGCTATTTCCGAGGAATGGGAGCATGTTCCCATTTCATGTGCCAGATCTGAGCTCTCCCAGGCCAATGTATGGTTCGATGGGGAGTCAAAGAGCACTGTTAAAATATTGGGAATTTCTTCATGAAACTCAAGGCCAAGTGGGGTAACGCACCCAGAATCATAACAATTTGAGGACTGTACCTGGGGATTGGCCATAACACTATCAGCTGGCACGTTCTCCCTGGTAACACCTCCTCCAATCAGATTCCATCTGTCAATCAATTAGCACTCTCTTCTCACACTATTAAGCAGTTGTTTCCCTGAGATAATGGTATCCTTGCGATTGTCCTGATGAGTGCAAGAGGAAAAACTTCCGCAAGACGTTTTTTTTCAGCAATATTCAGGTTCTGTGCTACCAAACGATTGTTCATCCACCTTGTTAATTTCAGCAAAAGACAAAAGAATAGTTTCTGCAGGGCCAACTCTGGTCACCACCATTGACTTTCAGTAAAGCCAAGGCAATGGGGGAGCTGATGGCCTAGTGGTATTATCGCCAGACTATTAATTCAGAAACTCAGCGAATGTTCTGGGGACCCGAGTTCAAACGGAACCAGCCAAATCTCCATTCACTGCAGCAGGACCAGAGAATCCCACTGGCATGAACGGCCGGAGAGTCCTGCCCCTTATCTGAAATACCATGGGTGGGATTTTCTGGTCCCAGTTGCCACGGGAATCGTCGCGAGTGGGATGGAGAATTTGACAGACCGGCAAAAAGACAATCGACTTTGAGCGGTGAGATTTGGACCTGTGGCAGATGAGACTGGAAAATCCCAACAACCGCCCTGAGAATCGAAGAGGGCGAGGGGACGGTGATGGAGAGGTTTGTTGACCTCGGGCGGGATTTTATGGTTCTGGGACAAGTAAGGCCATAAAACCATAAAACCCATAATCTCTGACAGGGCAACACTCTGTTATCCTAGATTTTGTGTTCAAACGTCAGTGAGGCAGGGGTAGGGGGGACGTGGTGGTTTGAACCCATGAGGGGGCGATTTTCCCATTCCAACCCGCTAGTTTTTTGGGTTCAGTCAGGAGATGCGCACGTGCACCAATTTGCGGGATTCGGGCATGCGTTCCTGATGCATACACATCTCCCACCTCCGGAAATCAGGCACGGTCGGGATCACGCAAGAAACCGGCGGGAAGATCAGGTAAGTACTTTAAAATCTATTTTTCATGTTATTTAAATGTGATTATCGGGTCCGAGATTGAAGTCTCCAGGCCCAGTAACATCTCCCACCCCGCCAGTACAAATTCACTCTGGCAGGGTTTAGAGTCTCTCCCCACTTTTGAGGAACTAGCGGGACGACCCCGCTGGAGTGAAGGGGGGAAATCGGGGCCCTCAGGGGGTCGGGTGGAGGTGGGGAGGTGTCCCCTGGGCATGGACACCCTGGCAGTGCCAGCCGGTGCCCCCTGGCACTGCCCAAGGGGCAAAGTGCCCATGCCCAGGAGGCACCTTGGCACTGCCCACCGGGCATCAAGCAATGACAAAGATGTGGGGCTGAGGGGGTGGGGTACCGGGGCAGGGCCAGCTCAGGGCTGGGCCAACTGGGGCGGGGCTCAGGGGCAACCCGTGGGGCTGGGGGCTCCTGCTGCCACTCTGCCACTTGGATTATTTGGGGCTGGAGAGAGGCCAGCAATCGGGGCGGGCTGGGAGGAGGTGGTCTGCGGGGGGGGGCGGGGGGGGTCTGTCTCCTGTGGGGGAGGCCTGATGGGGTGGGGGGTCCACCGGAGTGGGGGGGCATGGGGAATCGTCATTCCTGCGGGGGGGGTGGGGCTGGAGATCGGGGTGCTTCAGGACAAAGGGGGGTCAGGGCTAGCCCGGGAATGGTCTTGTAGGCCGCGATTGGGCCGGGGAGAGATTGGAGGGCAGCACTGTGAGGGTCCCAGGCTGGCCAACTGGTCAGCAAACTGCAGGCTGAGAGTTTTGGGCTACTGCACATGCGCAGAGTTCCGTAACTGTCAGACTCCGATGTGAATAGGCGCACCCCCCCCAGCGCTTTTAATGATATTCTCGATTGTGACCCCTGCATTGCACAGAGTGTGGAAGATTCGAGTCTGAACTCCCAGTGAAAAAACTATCGTGATTTACACCCTATTTCCCGCAAATTCAGCACTGAGAATCTTTTTGGGAGAATGGCCCCAAGATCTCTGAACTAAGAGGCAAAGGGGGCGCTGCTCACTCAGGCGCAACTGGCTACATTTAACAACATGGTGAAAAAACTTGGCATCTATCTTGGAATCCTTCCACAGCAATGCCTTTCCAATCAGTCTTCAAGGAAGTTCCGTTCTCTTTAGTTTGTAAATTGCATTCTCATGATAGCTCGTTGAGTTCAGCACTGAGGTGTCAAGTCACATCGGCCAAGAACATATCAGATTTGATCAGTGGTCAGTTGGGAGTTAGTTGGTAGATGCTGTAAGTAGTTTCATTCCTGCCACAATAGCAAGGGAAATCAGTCTGGGTTTGTGCTCTGCATGACCCCGTTTAACAACGTATGTGTGTGGTGGATGTTGGAAAATGTGAGGATGGTATCTTAAAGTTTATTTATTAGTGTCACAAGTAGGCTTACATTAACACTGCAATGAAGTTACTGTGAAAATCCCCTAGTCGCCACACTCCGGCGCCTGGTTGGGTACACTGAGGGAGAATTTAGCATGACCAGTGCACCTAACCCGCACATCTTTCGGACTGTGGGAGGAAACCAGAGCACCCGGAGGAAACCCACGCAGACACGTGGAGAACGTGCAGACTCTGCATAGACAGTGACCCAAGCCGGGAATTAAACCCGGGTCCCTGACGCTGCGAGGCAGCAGCGCTAACCACTGTGCCACCGTGCTGCCCATAACTTATGTTTATGCAGTTCCTTTCACATTCTCAGAACAATCCGGGGTCCTTCAATGGCAACAAATTACTTTTGAAGTATAATCCCTTTTATTAAGCTTATTATACCCTCTATTCTGAAGTGGGTGCATGATCAGGGACCTGGATATTTATGTTCGTAAGTCATTGAAGGTGGCAGGACAAGTTGAGAGCCCTGTTAAAAAAGCAGATAGTATCCTCGACTTTACTAATAGTGGCAGAATGTACAAGAGGAATGAGGTTATACTGCATTAAAAACAGGTAATGCTGGAAGAATTCAGCAGGCCTGGTAGCATCTATGAAGAAAGAAATAGAATTAACATTCCAAGTCCCCATGACTTCTTTGGAACTTCAGGTTTTGTAGAAGAGTCAGAGGGATGTGAAACATTAACTCTGTTTCTCTCTCTTCACAGATCCTGCCAGCCCTGCTGAGTTTTTCCAGCACTTTGGGTTTTTATTCCAGATGAAGGTGGCACGGTGGCACAGTGGTTAGCACTGCTGCTGCACAGCGCCAAGGACCCAGGTTGGATTCCAGCCTCGGGTGACTGTCTGTGTGGAGTTTGCACGTTCTCCTCGTGTCTGCGTGGGTTTGCTCTGGTTTCCTCCCACGCTCCAAAGATGTGCAGGTTAGGGTGGATTAGCCATGCTAATGAGAGGTGCACATGCCAGTGGGAGAGAGACTGCAGCCGGAGTGAGATTGCAGCCAGAGTGAGGGTATCGGGAGTTCGGTGCCGAGGGGGAATTCGGTGCCGAGGGGAACGAGGTGCTCACCTTCGGGAGAGGTGAACCTGCGAGGGAGACTCGAAGGCAAGTGAGAGCTGGAAGGAAATCGAACCGTGCCATCACAGTCAGCAAGTATGTGATTGGTTGGTGACTGGTAAGTAATTTTTTCTTTTCTTTTTGCTCCTGGCATTGTTGTTGTTGTTGTTGTTGTTGTTGTTGTTGTTGTACACTACAATAGTGTTTCTGTGTAATTTGTGTGGTTTATAGTTTGCAAAGGTTATATTCGGTAGTAACAAGGAGCAGGAAAGAAGGGACCTAGAAAATTGGATATAATCCGAAACAAAACATCTTTCAAAAGTTTAATTTAAAGGGGTAAGACATGACAGGAGAGCTCCAAGCTGTGGTTTGCTCCTCTTGCTCCATGTGGCAGGCTGGGGACAGTTCCAGTCCCCTGGGTCAGCATGTGTACAGGAAGTGTCTCCAGCTACAGCTCCTGGAAGCTCGAGTTTCAGAGCTGGAGCGGCGGCTGGAGACACTGTGGAGCATCCACGAGTCAGAGAGTATCGTGGATAGCACGTATAGAGAGGTGGTCACACCGCAGGCTCAGACTCCGCAGGCAGGAAGGGAATGGGTGACCACCAGACAGAGCAAGAGAGATAGGCAGGCAGTGCAGGAATCTCCTGTGGCCATTCCCCTGGAGAACAGAGATACTACTTTGGATACTGTTGAGGGGAATTACCTCTCTGGGGAAAGCAGCAGCAGCCAAACTTGTTGCACCACGGTTGGTTCTGCTGCAGAGGGGAGGGGTAAAAAGTGTGCCACTGCAATAGTTATAGGGGATTCAATTGTATGGGGAATAGACAGGCATTTCTGTGGCCGCAAACGAGACTCCAGGATGGTATGTTGCCTCCCTGGTGCTAGGGTCAAGGATGTCTCGGAGCGGGTGCAGGACATTCTGGAGGGGGAGGGTGAACAGCCAGGTCACATCGGTACAAATTACATAGGTAAAAAAAAGGATGAGGTCCTAAAAGCAGAATACAGGGAGCTAGGAACAAAGTGAAGAAATTGGACCTCAGAGAAGGAGGGAAGTCAAAGAAGGAGGGAGCAAGGACAAAAACAAAAGGTAGAAAAGGGAATAAGAAAAGTGATAGGCAGAGAAACCAAGGACAAAGTTCAAACAGGGCAATAGAGAAAAATATTGGGAGTGAGACAAGCAATGTTAAAAAGACAAGCATAAAGGCTCTGTGTCTTAATCCACGCAGCATTTGCAATGAAGTGGATGAACTAACCATGTATAGATGCAAACTGGTACGATATAATTGGGATTATGGAGACATGGCTGCAGGGTGACCAGGGATAGGAATTGGATGTCCCAGGGTATTCAATATTTAGGAAAGACAGGCATAAAGGAAAAGATGACAGAGTGGCACTGCTGGTTAAAGAGGAAATTAACACAATAGTGGGAAAGGTTATTAGCTCTGACAACATGGAGTCTGTATGGGTAGAGTTGAGAAATACCAAGGGGCAAAAAAACATTAGTGGGTGTCATATATAGACCCCAAACTGCAATGGTGATGTTGGGAATGGCATTAAACATGAATTTAGTGATGCATGTGACAAGGGAATATCGGTGATCATGGATGATTTTAATCTGCACATAGATTGGGCAAATCAAATTAGCCACAATGCTGGAGAGGAGGAATTCCTGGTGTGTATATGGGATGGTTTTCTTGACTGATATGTGGAGGAACCAACTAGAGAGCAGGCCATCTTAGATTGGGTACTATGTAATGAGAAGGCAATCATTGCCAATCTAGCTGTACGAGACCCCTTGGGGATGAGCGACCATAACATGATAGAATTTTTGATCAAGATGGAGAGTGAAGTAGTTGATTCGGAGACTAGGGTGCTGAATCTTAATAAAGGAAACTATGAGGATATGAGGCGTGAGTTGGCCTTGATAGATTGGGGAGAGTTACTTAAAGGGGTGACAGTGGATAGGCAATGGCAAACATTCAAGGAATGCATGGGGGAACTGCAGCAACTGTTTATTCCTATCTGGCACAAAAGCAAAATGAGTAAGAGGGCCAAGCCATGGCTTACAAAGAAAATTAGAGAGAGTGTCCAATCCAAGGAAGAAGCGGATTGGCCAAGAAAAATAATAGGTCTGAGGATTGGGAGCAGTTTAGAATTCAGCAAAGAAGGACCAAGGGATTGACTAAGAAAGGGAAAATACAATACGAAAGTTAGCTTGCAGGGAACATAAAGACTGACATTAAGAGTTTCTATAGATATGTGAAGAGAAAGAGGTTGGTGAAGACAAATGTAGGTCCCCTACAGACAGTAATGGAGGAATGTATAATAGGGGACAAAGAAATGGCCGAGCAACTGGATACATACTTTGGTTCTATCTTCACAAAAGAGGACACAAATCAGATGCCAGAAATGTTGGAGAATGCAAGATTTAGTGAGAGGGAAGAATGAAGGGAGATCGATATTAGTAGAGAAATGGTGCTCGGAAAATTGATGAGATTGAAGGTGGATAAATCCCCAGTGTCTGATAATCTACATTCCAGAGTATTTAAGGAAGTGGCTCTAGAAATAGTGGATGCATTGGTGTTCATCTTCCAGAATTCTAACAGTCCCTGCAGATTGGAGAGTAGCTAATGTCACTCCAATATTCAAAAAAGAGGTAGAGAGAAAGTAGGGAATTATAGAACAGTAAGCTTAACATTGGTAGTGGGGAAAATTCTCAAATCCATTATCAAGGACTTTATAGCGGAGCATTCAGAAAGCAGTGGCAGGATCAGACAGAGTCAGCATGGATTTATGAAGGGGAAATCATGCTTGACAAATCTGTTGGAATTCTTTGAACCTGTAACTAGTAGAGTTGACAAGGGGGAGCCAGTCGATGTAGTATATTTGGACTTTCAGAAAGCGTTTGATAAAGTCCTGCATAAAAGATTATCGTGCAAGATTAAAGCGCATGTGATCGGAGGAAATGTATTGAGATGGATAGAAAACTGGTTGGTAGAGAGGAAACAAAGAGTAGGAATTAATGGGTCCTTTTCAAATTGGCAGGCAGTAACTAGTGGGTGCCACAGGGATTGGTGCTGGGACCCCAGCTATTCAGAATGTATATTAATGATTTGGATGAGGGAACAAAATGTAACATCTCAAAGTTTGCAGATGATACCAAGTTGGGTGGGAGGGTAAACTGTGACAAGGATGCAAAGATCTTCAGAATGATCTGGACAGGTTGGGCGAGTGGGCAAATCAATGGCAGATGCAATATAATTTGGATAAATGTGAGGTTATTCACTTTGGAAGCAAAAAAAAGGCGTCAGATTACTACCTGAATGGCTGTAATTGGGAGAGGGGAGTGTGCAGCGGGACCTGGGCGTCCTTGTGCACCAGTCGCTGAAGGTAAGCATGCAGGTGCAGCAGGCGGTAAAGAAGGCAAATGGTATGTTGGCCTTCATTGCGAGAGGTTTCGAGTACAGGAGCAGGGATGTGTTGTTGCAACTATACAGGGCCTTGGTGAGGCCACACTGAGAGTATTGTGTGCAGTTTTGGCCTCCTTTTCTGAGGAAGGATGTCCTTGCTCTCGAGGGAGTGCAGCGAAGGTTTACCAGGCTGATTCTGGGGATGGCGGGACTGATGTATGAGGAGAGATTGACTAGGCTAGGATTGTTTTTGCTGGAGTTCAGATGAATGAGGGGGGATCTCATAGAGACTTATAAAATTCTAACAGGACCAGACAGGGTAGATGCAGGAAGGATGTTCCCAATGGTGGGGGAGTCCAGAACCAGGGATCACAGTTTGAGGATTCAGGGGAGATCATTTAGGATGGAGGTGAGGAGACATTTCTTCACCCAAAGAGTGGTGAGCCTGTGGAATTCATGACCACAGGAAGTAGTTGATGCCAAAACATTGAATGTATTCAAGAGGCGGCTGGATATAGCACTTGGGGCCAATGGGATCAAAGGTTATGGGGAAAAAGCAGGATTAGGTTGTTGAGTGGCAGTTTATAGATTTCATTTTATCCATTTGTGGGACATGGGCATTGCTGGCTGGGCCAACATTTATTGCCCATCCCTAGTTGCCCCAGGGCAGTTGAGAGTCAACCACATTGCTGTTGCTCTGGAGTCACATGTAGGCCAGACCGGGTGAGGACGGCAGATTTCCTTCCCTAAAGGACACTAGTGAACCAGATGGGTTTTTCCGACAATCGACAATGGTTTCGTGGTCATCATTAGATTCTTAATTCCAGATATTTTTTTATTGAATTCAAATTCCACCATCTGCCACGGTGGGATTTGAACCCGGGTCCCCAGAACATTAGCTAAATTGCTGGATTAATAGTCCTGTGAAAATGCTACTCGGCCATCGCCTCTCCTAATACACACAGTAGCTGGGGTGTAGCCTGACCGACACATTGGTGCCACGGCGGCACAGTGGTTAGCACTGCTGTCTCACTCACAGCTCCAGGAATCCGTGTTCAATTCCCAGCTTGGGTCACTTTCTGTGCGGAGTCTGCACATTCTCCCCGTGTCTGCGTGGGTTTCCTCCGGGTGATCCGGTTTCCTCCCACAGTCTGAAAGACGTGCTGGTTAGGTGCATTGGCCGTGCTAAGTTCTCCCTCAGTGTACCCAAACAGGCGCCGGAGTGTGGCGACTAGGGGATTTTCACAGTAACTTCAATGCAGCGTTAATGTAAGCCTATTTGTGACACCAACAAATCAACTTAAACTTGAACATCTCTGACTCATATGGTGAGGAAGCTTGGATAGACTAGCTCACTGGAGAAGTGGGCCTGTCATTGGAACGGGGATTCTTCTTAATGTAATCCAGATAATCCTCTAAACCAACACTTTAACGAGACTGAGTGATCCTAGTAAGGAGCTTACAAATACACTTTGCTGGTAAGCAGCTCTGTTTCTTTTTTTGCAAAAATATGCTATTTTTATTAATGAAATATCCAAAAGAACATTACAAAACATTTCAAAATGGCCGCCACACTAAGTGCAATATTCTACATAGATCAAGCTACACTCTGAGATTCTTCAATACAGTGGTTAGCCCTGCTGCCTCACAGCGCCAGGGACCTGGGTTCGATTCCCGGCTTGGGTCACTGACTGTGTGGAGTTTGCACGTTCTCCCCGTGTATGCGTGGGTTTCCTCCGGGTGCTCCGGTTTCCTCCCACAGTCCAAAGATGTGCGGGTCAGGTTGATTGGCCATGTTAAATTGACCTTTAGTGTCGGGGGGTTAGCAGGTTAAATATGTGGGGTTACAGGGATAGGGCCTGGGTGGGATTGCGGTCGGTGTAGGCTCGATGGGCCAAATGGCCTCCTTCTGCACTGTAGGAGTCTATGATTCTATAAATACAATCAAAGGAACATTAACAGGCATTTCAAAATGGTCATTGCAAAAAGTACAATAAGATTAAAGTTGTCTACATAGGCCATGTTGTATTCAGAGGTGCTTCAACATAATTGTGTAAGATTCACTGCATACATTCAATGTAAGTTGCACTGTTTTAGCTGAAACATGTGCAACACCACACCAATAAGGCTCACTAAGCCTTGGCCCTGCCAACCAGTTGCGAGGCCCTGTGCATTTAGGTTAAGAGTAATGGGTCTCCAGGGGCAGAAGATGCGAATCGTGTACCTGGCACACAGAACGGTTTCACATTTTTCAGTGGTTCCCAGACTCTGAAACATGATGGTGAGGTTCCAGCAGAGTTTTTCCTTTCATTCTTTCATGGGATGTGGGCATATTGCCCATCCCTAATTGCGCTTGAGATGGCAGTTAAGAGTCAACCGCATTGCTGCGGCTCTGGAGTCACACATAGGTCAGACCAGGTAAGGATGACAGATTTCCTTCCCGAAAGGGCAGTAGTGAACCAGATGGGTTTTTGCAACAATCGACGATGGTTTCATGGTCATCATTAGACTCTTAATTCCAGATTTTTATTGAATTCACGGTGGGATTCGAACCTGGGTCTCCAAAGCATTGCCCTGGGTCTCTGGATTACTAGTCCAGTGATAATACCAATACGTCACCGCCTATTGTGTCTATGGGGGTTGTTATTTATACTGTTGCTTTGAATGTAGGGAGGCTGGTTTACTGCACAACCAAGCCTGATGCTATCCAATATTTCTTTATTGTCTTTCTTTATTGCTCTTTTCCCCCCTCTATTCTTTCCCCCTATTTTATCCCCTATTTTAGGGTGGCACGGTGGCACAGTGGTTAGCACTGCTGCCTCACAGAACCAGGGACCCGGGTTCGATTCCCGGCCTCGGGTCACTGTCTGTGTGGAGTTTGCACATTCTCCCTGTGTGGGTTTCCTCCGGGTGCCCCGGTTTCCTCCCACAGTCCAAAGATGTGCAGGTTAGGTGGACTGGCCATGTTAAATTGCCCCTTCGTGTTGGGGGACTGGCTAGGGTAAATACATGGGGTTATGGGGATAGGGCCTGGGTGGGATTGTGGTCGGTACAGACTCAATGGGCTGAATGGCTTCTTTCTGCACTGTAGGGATTCTATGATTATAAGGTCCCCCCCGCCTTCCTTACCTTTGCTCCCCCTTTCCCCCTTTTTTTCAATTTTACCTCTCTCCCACCCATCTCCCCCCTCCCCCCACATCTTCATCTGTCACCGTTTACCCTCTGATTTCAGCTTCTCTGCGGTTCGGCCATTCACACTTTCTATTCTCTCTGTGGACTGCCATTAGCAGCCTTTCCCCTGGTTTCTGTGGCTATGACTCATCTTCCATTCCGTCACCCTGCAGTATAAATATCTCCCACTTTCTCTGCCTTTTAGCTTTGACAAAGGGTCATCTGGACTCGAAACGTCAGCTCTTTTCTCTCCTTACAGATGCTGCCAGACCTGCTGAGATTTTCCAGCATTTTCTATTTTGGTCTCAGATTCCAACATCCGCAGTATTTTGTTTTTATCTGATGTGATCCTCGTTTGACTTCACCAGCACAGGCGCTGTTCGGGTTTGGCAGGCGTGGAGGATGCTCTGAAGGACCAGATGTGTGAAGTACCATCTAATTTACCTGCCCCATCTCAGTGAGTGAATGATCACATCTGTAGCATTGTCCTCAGTGAAATTAGTTCATCTCGCTCAGTGGCAAATCATACTCGTAAGCTTTCTCGTTAGTAGCGTGCCAGGGCCGCTAAGTTCATGTCACCTTTTAAGAGCTAGGGCAGGAATTTCCAGCCGCACTCGTCCCAAATCCAGAACATCCTGCCCGAGGTCAATGGACCTTTCCATGGTCCTCCCCTCACCTGCTCCGATTCCCGTGGCGTACGGAACAGGAAAATTCGCCCCCTGGGTCTCAAAGTCGATATTGAGTGAACAGAATTGATTTTGGCACCTCTTGTTCTATTATGTTGTGTCATTTTCTAGTGATAGTGGAATGATAATTATATATTATCGTGATACGTGGGTGGAATTTAATGCCCTTCCCTGTGGCAAGTTTGGCAGTGGGGAGGGCATTTATTCAGGTGGGAGTGTGGCAGGTGTGAACCTCCCGCCCTCACACCGAGTAAGTCCTGCGGTGGGTGTTCGAATGTCACCGGTGACAATTTTGTATTGGATATAATGTGACCAATGGCAACAAGTTGTAAGGGTCAGCTGACCCAGTAAACCATGGAACCAATTACAGAATGATGTAATAGTCAGCTGACCAGCTGACTCACTATAAATAAGAACCTGTGTAGAATTGTGGGGAGCTTGGAGTGGCCCAGGGCGAGGCCCCAAGTTTGGAGTAATGGTGTTTCTTTATTAAACCCTTTCTTTGATTTCCAAGTTGGAGTAAGTTTTGTTATCTTTTTATTGTCTGCATTTGAAGAGTTACTTCTGATGAAACAGTGGAAAGGCCCGACTTAAGAACAGCCTCATCCCACTTTGGCTGGTATTAACCCAGCGATGGGCACAGGTCTCACCATGTGGGGAACACAACATGCATTGTGTGTGTGTGTGTGGGGTGGGGGGAGTGGTGAGGGGGAAACATCTTGCGTTCAAAGGCACTCAGTGCCTGAGCAAGGGACGTGACATCATGAAGTTGAGCCCACTGAGAGAGGACTTCTTGCCCTGCTGATCCCCATAACTGCCCCCTCCCCCCCCCCCCACTCTGTGAGACCCTCTCCTCCCACCATCACTCACCTTTGGCCTGGGTCCCCCCACAATCCAGTGGAGGTCATACCAGTGGCAGTCACCACCTGACTAAAGGGCTAGCGTATAGGGATGCAGATGTTACGCTGCAGTTGTACAAAAACCTAGTTAGACCCCACTTAGAGTACTGTGAGCAGGTATGGACACCACACCTTAGAAGGATGCTTGGGTCCTGGAGGGAGTTCAATGCAGGTTTACAAGAATGATACCTGGACTTCAGGCGTTAAGTTACGAGGAGAGATCAGACAAATTGTGCCGGGCGGCACGGTAGCACAGTTGCCTCACAGGGACCCAGGTTCAATTCCGGCCTCGGGTCACTGGCGGTGTGGAGTTTGCACAATCTCCCCGTGCCTGCGGGGGTTTCCTCCGGGTGCTCCAGTTTCCTCCCACAGTCGAAAGATGTGCGGGTTAGGTGGATTGGCCATGATAAATTGCCCCTTAGTGTCAGGGGGGTTAGGAGGGTAAATAAGTGGAAATAGCACTTGGATGGGACCGTGGTCAGTGCAGACTTGATGGGCCAAATGGCCTCCTTTTGCATGGTAGGATTCTATGCAATTAGGCCATTATTCTCTGGAATTCAGATGGTTGAGGGGTGATCTGATAGAGATCTACAAAATATTTACAAGAAGGACAGGGTGGATAAGGATACACTGTTTCCACAAGTTGAAGGCTCTTGAACCAGGGGCCATAATCTAGAGGAGTGATGTTAGAAAACACACACAGAGAGTGCTGGAGCATTGGAACTCTCTTCCTCAAACAGCAGTGGATTCTGGTTCAATCGCTAGGTTTAAGTCTGAGATAGACACATTTTTATTGAGCAGGGACATCAAGGGAGATGGGCCTAGGGCAGGTACATGGAGTTAGGCCACAGATCAGCCCTGGTCTTATTGAATGGTGAAGTGAGCTCAAGGGGCTGAATGACCTACTCCTGTTCCTATGTTCCTATGATAAAAGCAAAATACTGAGGATGCTGGCACCTGAAACAAAAACAGAAAATGCTGGGAAAATCTCAGCAGGTCTGACAGCGTCTATGGAGAGAGAATAGAGCCAACGTTTCGCGTCTGGATGACCCTTCGTCAGATGATCCTTGGCTCTGACGCAGGATCATCCAGACTCGAAACGTTGGCTCTCTTCCCTCTCCACAGATGCTGTCAGACCTGCTGAGATTTTCCAGCATTTTCTGTTTTCGTTCCTACTTTCTTCCCTGGAGGTGCCGCCATTCAATAGAACTGCCAGCCTCTGCTTGGCCGGCAGTTTTCAGTGGGTCAGGACAGCCTGCCTCCTGGGGTCCTTGACCCTGGGGGCAGGCTGTCCTGACAAGTGCCGGAGTGACATTGTTATGGTGGGCCTTCCTGAAAAAAAAGCGACGCGGGGCTCTCACTAGCACTTCAGGCAGCGGGAACGACCCTTGTCACATCAATTAAATGGCATTGATGTTCTTCGACTGTACATGTCTGACCAACCTTTGAGCTTTTTGAGTGGGCCAAATAGAGATTTCTAAAAATTTGTTTAAACCCACGGTCAATGTCTTCTTCAGTCTCCTACAGTGACCACGCTTCAAAAGAATTCCATTGGCCGTACTTTGAGACGCCGGTGGTCATGTACAGCGCTATCTAAATGCAAGCCTTTCCATTATCTTTTTTAAACATTGCCACAGCAGATCAGAAGCTCATATCAACAAGGGGTCATTCTGCAACAGTCATCCTGAGGATCAAAGTGTTTCATGAACTGTGGGGCGATGTTAACTGTAATAAGCCTTCAGAGGCAGAAGTCCCAACACCAGAATCCTTTTAATTACAATTCCAGCAGCAGCACACAGAGTGCTATCAGTCAGCAGTCTACCTTCAGGAGTGCCAGAGGAACTGACACGCCCGGTTAAATACAAGGAAAACACTCCCTCAATGGCCCATCAATTGACTCCTTAATCAGGGAGTTCATATTCCAATAGGCCAACCTTAATGGCCTGACTGAAGTCATTACATTAACATAACATGTCTGACAGTAATAGAAACAGAACGTTTCTGGGAAAATGCAGCAGCTGCAGGGAGAGAAACAGAATTTCGTGTCCAAGAGGAATCCTCTCCGCAACTTCTCGGGATGGCAGGACTTGGGGAAGAGGCCTATTGGACTCGGAACGCAGGCCGGCATTTCCTGCGGAGAGACTGGAAAATCCCTCCCAAAGTCAATGGATGTTTGGCTGCCTCTCCGAATTTTTCCCAAATGGGAAATTCCGGACATTAGCTGTTTCTCTCTCCATGGGCGCTGCCAGACTTTTCCCGGCATTTTCTGTGCTACCTTCAGATGGCCAGCATTCCGCAGCATTTCCCTCTGGCTTCAGTAAGAAGCTGACAGGATCGAGTGCAACCCGGGCCTTACGTCCTCCGGAGTCGCTGAGCAGATTGAAAGACCGGTATTCCCACCTGATCCCAGAGGTTTCCCACCAGCGAGTTCAGTTAAAATGATCCTGGCTGGGACTCTCCAGTCTCGCACGCCCCGCCGCCGCTGCTGGCGAGAACGGAGAATTTGGCGCTTAGCCACATCTCTGCTCACTGCAGCGGGACTGGAAAATCCAAGCCGCGGGCGAGGTCGGAGAATTTTGCACTCAGCCACATCTCCACTCACTGCAGCAGGACTGGAAAATCCGAGCCACGTATGAGGTCGGAGAATTCCTGCTTCTGTCTCAAGTCTGCTTTCTCCCACTCATAGATCATAGAATCCCTACAGTACAGAATCATAGAAACCCTACAGTACAGAAAGAGACCATTCGGCCCATTGAGTCTGCACAGACCACAATCCCACCTAGGCCCTACCCCCATATCCCTACAGATTTACCCACTAATCCCTCTAACCTACGCATCTCAGGACACTAAGGGGCAATTTTTAGCATGGCCAATCAACCTAACCCGCACATCTTTGGACTGTGGGAGGAAACTGGAGCACCCGGAGGAAACCCATGCAGACACGGGGAGAACGTGCAAACTCCACACAGACAGTGACCCAAGCTGGGAATCGAACCCAGGTCCCTGGAGCTGTAAAGCAACAGTGCTAACCACTGTGCCACCGTGCGGCCCATTGAGTCTGTACCGAGCACCATCCCACCCAAGCCCTATTCCCATAACCCCACACATTTACTTGCTAATCCCCCTGATGCTAGGGTCAATTTACCCTGGCCAATTAACCTAACCCACACATCTTTGGTCTGTGGGAGGAAACCGACTCATTCTGCACTTCGCAATGTGGAGTCGCTGATTAACATTAAATATTTCCAATGATTTTCATCAGTAGCAAAGTACATTTTACAATCTAAGCACTGACCCCTGGCTCTACCCAATCTGATTTCTTTGTCCTTCCAAAAGACAGCTAACTCTGAACGGAAAGAGTGCAACATTTCCGCTGCCAAATTTGAGCACTGGACTAATTGTTAAGTGGGAGCAAACTGGCAAGTCGTGATTGGGAAGCCAAGAAACACTGGACAAGGCCAACAAACAAAGTCCCTGTAGTTGCTATACATTGTTGCCAGGTTCGTCTGGTACAGGGTTCAAGACTCGAGGCTCCAGTCTGACTGGAACCACTCATTTCAGTCACACAACATAGTTAATCAACAACTCTTAAAAAATAAACACCACCGCCGTCACGTTGCATCTCGGTGACGTTAGCTTTCAAATTGTAGTTATTTTGGCAAGCGTTTGAGAATGAAATATAAAGAAAATTATGGAACCGTTCTGCTTCTAATCTTTGCACAAGACAGATGTGCCAGCTGCCTCATTTTCACTTATATCTGAACGAGGTCAGCGACGTGTGGTCATCAGTTTAAAATTGTCAACAGGAGAGGGAGGGTAGGGGGAATTTCTTTTCACAAGAGGGTCATCAGATAATGTCCGCAATGAATGGTTTGAGGCAGAGACCGATACATGTTTATTGAAAGTCTATAAACATTTGAAACCAAGGAACATGCAAGACTTTGGGGAGAGATATTGGTTCTAGTTTGATAGTTGCTGTTAACCATTCATTAGTAACACATGCTAACAAGGTCAGCATTCTTTAATTGCACTCAAGAAGATAGTGGTAAGCCACCTTGTAGAAACATTCCAGGGATGCTTCAGCGCGATTTGGACAGGCTGAGTGTGTGGGCACGGGCATGGCAGATGCTGTATAATATTGGTTATATATTTAATGGTGGTGATTTTCCAAAATTCTTTGGACTCCGGAGTAGTTCCTACAGCTTGGAGGGTAGTTAATGCAAGCCCGTTATTCAAAAAGGGAGGTAGAAAGAAAACAGGGAACTGTAGCCTAACATTAGTACTGGGGAAGCTGCTTGCGTCCATTATCAAGGATTTTATAACTCAGAATTTGGAAGGCAGTGGTAAAATCAGACAAAGTCAGCATGGATTTACAAAATGGAAAACATGCTTGAATCTACTGGAATTTTTTGAGGATGTAACTAGTAGAGTTGACCGAGGAGAACCAATGGATGTGGTTTATTTAGACTTCCAGAAGGCTTTCGACAAGGTCTTACAAAACAGACTACTATGTAAAGTTAAAGCACATGGGATTGCAGGTAATGTCTTGAGATGGATAGAAAGCTGGTTAGCAGATATGAAGCAAAGAGTTGGCATAAATGGGTCTTTTTCAGTTTGGCAGTCAGTGACTAGTGGGGTTCTGCAGGGATCTGTGCTAGGACCCTAACTGTTTACCTTATATATTAATGATTTGGAAGAGGGAACTGAATGTATTACCTCCAGATTTGCAGATGATACAAAGTTGGGTGGGAGGGTGAGCTGTGGGGAGGATGCAGAGATGCTTCAGCGTGATTTGGACAGGCTGAGTGTGTGGGCAGGTGCATGGCAGATGCAGCATAATGTGGATAAATGTGAACTTACCCGCTCGGTAACAATAATGGGAAGATAGATCATTACTTGAATGGGTGTTAAATTGATAGAGGTGGATAATCAGCAAGACCTTGGTGTCCTCGTGCATTAGTCGTTGAAAGTAAGCGCGCAGGTACAGCAGGCAGTAAAGAAGGCAAATGGTATGTTGGCCTTCATATCAAGAAGATTTGAGTATAGGAATGATTTACTGCAATTGTATAGGTTGTTAGTGAGGCCACATCTGGAGTATTGTGTGCTGTTTTGGTGTCCTTATCTGAGGAAGGATGTCCTTGCTATAGAGGGAGTACAGTGAAGGTTTACCAGGCTGATTCCTGGGATGGCAGGTCTGTCAGTGCCCCATCCTCCAGTTGGTCACATTACAGTCCTCAGGACTCACCATTGAGCTCAACAACTTTGGACTGTGACTTTTCCTTGAGTTGATTTGATTTGATTTATTATTGTTACATGTATTTGTATACAGTGAAAAGTATTGTTTCTTACGTGCTATACAGACAAAGCATACCGTTCATAGAGAAGAGAAGGAGAGAGTGCAGAATGTAGCGTTACAGTCATATAAAGGGTGTAGAGGAAGATCAATTTAATGTGAGGTAGGTCCACTCAGAAGTCTGACAGCAGCAGGGAAGAAGCTGTTCTTGAGTCGGTTGGCACGTGTCTTCAGACTTTTGTATCTTTTTCCCAACAGAAGAAAGTGGAAGAGAGTACGTCCCAGGGTGCGTGTGATCCTTAGTTATGCTGGCTGCTTTTCCGAGGCAGCGGGAAGTGTAGATGGAGTCAATGGGTGGGAGGCTGGTTTGAATGATGGACGGGGCTTCGTTCACGACCCTTTGTAGTTCTTTGCGGTCTTGGGCAGAGCAGGAGCCACACCAAGCTGTGATACAACCAGAAAGAATGCTTTCTATGGTGCATCTGTAAAAGTTGGTGAGAGTCGTAGTGGACATGGCAAATTTCCTTAGTCTTGTGAGAAAGTAGAGGCGTTGGTGGGCTTTCTTAACTATAGTGTCAGCATGGAGGGACCAGGACAGGTTGTATTACTTCATGCTTTACTTCATCTTGCATTTCTACGGTGTTAAGATTGAAATTCATTGAGTTTCTTCCTACTTAGGATAACTCTTTCCCCCCAGGATCTCTAAAATGATGCAGCTCCTGAATCTCCATTAATGTCTCCTTCTTCCGATCTACAATCCTTTGGAACCCAAGCAGAGCATTGCTTCAATGCTAATTTTTTACTTATCCACATATTTCTTACCACCGTTGGTGCTATTTTGCACAATGGGTCTTTGCATTACTGAGCATAGCACTAAATGATGTCTGTTTGGTTGTCACCTGTACTTGTTGGAGTTTAGAAGGATGAGGGGGGATTTTATTGAAACTTATAGGATACTGTGAGGCCTGGATAGGGTGGACGTGGAGAGAATGTTTCCACTAGTAGAAAAAACTAGAACCAGAGGGCACAACCTCAGACTAAAGGGACGATCCGTTAAAACATAGATGAGGAGGAATTTCTTCAACCAGAGAGTGGTGAATCTGTGGAACTCTTTGTTACAGAAGGTTGTGGAGGCCAGGTCATTGGGTGTCTTTAAAACAGAGACAGATAGGTTCTTGATTAATAAGGGGATCAGGGGTTATGGGGAAAAGACAGGAGAATGGGAATGAGAAAAATATCAGCCATGATTGAATGGCGGAGCAGACTCGATGGGCAGAATGGCCTAATTCTGCTCCTATGTCTTATGGTCTTATAGTCTTCAAGCCTCCCTCAGTCTCAATGTTATCCACCCATTCGATTTTTCTTCTTCTTCTGTTTTCATCCTGAGTTCTTCCTTCAGTTGATGCCAGGGGACTCTCAAGTCTTTGTTTCCAATCTCCGTGCTCACCTATCGTTCTTCCTCCAACTGTACTTAGTAACCCTTTTGATTCCTGAACTTCCACTCTGGATCTAACCTGCTCATTTGTCTTTCTGTGCGCCCCGCACTAAATGACACGTGCAAAAATCAGAAGCCAGTTCCAAATTGGAGCGATTTGCGGATGGGGGTTGAAGGCGTGCACTCTTGATGGAGCTGTTCAATTGGTTCGGAGAGAAGGGCGGCATGGTGGCACAGAAGTTAGCACTGCTGCCTCACAGCGCCAGAGACCCAAGTTCGATTCCGGCCTCAGGTCATTGTCTGTGTGGAGTTTGAACATTCTCCCCGTGTCTGTGTGGGTTTCCTCCGGGTGCTCCGGTTTCCTCCCACAGTCCAAAGATGTGCAGATTAGGTTGATTGGCCATGTTAAATTGACCCTAGCGTCAGTGGGATTAGCAGGGTAAATACTGGGTTATGGGGATAGGGCCTGGATGGGATTGTTGTCGGTGCAGGCTTGATGGGCCGAACGGCCTCTTTCTGCGCTGTAGGGATTCTATGATTCTCCGACCCCGCGTACGGCCGGGATTCTCCTGACCCGCTGCAGTGGACGGAGATTCAGCTGAATGTCAAATTCTCCATTCTCGCTGGCAGCGGTGGAAGGACGTGAAAGGCTAGAGAATTCCTGCCAAGGGCTTTACAAATGTTGATGTAGGGGACAGCAATATTGCTGGACTAAAGAGGAATTGGATTGACTGAAGTTGACATAGCGACTGTAAAGAGAGAGGAGAACACCTCTGCTACAAATCAGCTTTCGCGATCAATGTTTATCAATCTCTGGGAGCAGGTCACTAAAACCAACCAGCAATGGCCTTGAACTTTGACCCGAGAATCTGTTTGCTACCGATGTAACCTTTGCTGGGTCAATCTGCCAGCCATTTTAGTCGACTCTGCAAATAAGCTGATGGCAGTGCCTGCAAAACAAATCCCTTAACCAAACAGCTGATAATAGCGTGCACCCACACCGTTCCATGCAATCTAATAGCTGCTAACAGAGATGGGCCCATTCTCTAAAATACCACATTATTTCAACAGTGGTGCTATTCACTTGATTGGGTTGTGGGGTGGGATGGGGGTGGGGGGGGGAAGGTATTCCCAACCTTTGGCTAGAAACTGCACTGTGAGACAGACAAAACTCCAGGAGAAATAGTCACTTCCAGTGAGTCAGTCGTCTTGTCTGCTTTATCCACGACCTTATTCAGTGCACAAACAGTCTCCGTTCACCAACTTAATATAGTAAGGAGTCTCACAAGACCAGGTTAAATTCCAACAGGTTTATTTGGAATCACGAGCTTTCGGAGCGCTGCTCCTTCACCAGGCGATGAAGGGGCAGCGCTCCGAAAGCTCATGCTACCAAATAAATCTGTTGGACTTTAACCTGGTGCTTTGAGACTCCTTACTGTGCCCACCCCAGTCCAACGCCGGCATCTCCATCTCACAACTTAATGCAGTTATCACGTCTCAACAGCAATTCAACAGATGTGAAGTGTTTTAGGATTTTTAAAGAAGTGATATCACAATGTACGCTATTCCTTTTCTCCTGCAAGTACTTTATTTCTGTGACAAGTCCCAATCATCTAAACTGCAGAGTGATTGCTTATTATCCCATGGGGAGTCAGTGGTGTAGTGGTATTGTCACTGGGCTAGCAATCTGGGGACCTGGGTTCGAATCCCACCATGGCAGATGGTGAAATTTGAATTCAATAAAAAGACCTGGATTTAAATGTCCAATTATTGTTTGAGCCTGGCGGTTGTTGTAAAGGAGACCCAAGTTCTGTTTCTTCATAAAATACCTTTATTTCTTTGATCCAACTCCACACACAATTCCCCACCAACAAACAGTCGCCCCTTTAAATATCAGTGACTTCTATTGAATAATTGACATCAAATTAGGACTTCATTGGAAGGTTTGTTAATCCATTCCGAACAATGATGACCATGAAACCATTGTCTTAAAAACCCATCTGGTTCACCACTGTCCTTTAGGGAAGGAAATCTGCCGTCCTTACCTGGTCTGGCCTACATGTGACTCCAGACCCACAGCAATGTGGTTGATTCTTAATTACCCTCAGGGAGGGGCACTAAATGCAGGCCCAGTCAGTGACGCCCGCGTCCCATGAATGAATAAAACAAATCTCAAAGTTTATATATTTTCACAATGAATTCCAGTTAACAATAGATGAATCCAGCAGAGTACAAGGATAAAATGGGTGAGTATGTGAGTACCAGGATGTAGTTCCCTACCCCCAGAGCTTCAACACAGCACATAGAGTCATTGGGGGCGATCTTACCAGCCTGTCACGCTGGTCGAATGGCGTGGCAAGCTGGTAAGATCGCGAGAGAGGTGAAAAAGTGGGTTTGCGCCCGATTTCTCGCCTCTTATTATGATACCAACACTGGGTTGCCGGAGTGAGGCTTATTTATATATTTAAATCATAATTTTAATACTATTAGTGAGCCCGGGACATCATCGTCCAGGCTCACTTACCTTAACGGCCTTGCCCAGTATAGATCCGCAGCAACGGGAACCAGGTGTGATAGCCTCACCGGTGGCACGGGAAGCCATTGAGGCCACCCCAGGGGGCAGGGGCAGGCTGTGCCCCTTGGACAGTGCCAGCCTGGCACTGCCAACCTGGGACCCTGGCATTGCCAGCCTGGTACCCTGGCACCACCCACCAGTCACCCTGGCACTGCCCAGCGGGCACCAGGCATTGCCAAGGAGGGGCCTAAGTGGAGGGGCAGGGAGCTGTACACTTTGCAATCAGGGATTGTGAGGATGGTGATTGACCGGAGGGTGGAGTTGAATGAGGGCGGCAATCAGCTGGGGGAGGTGAACAGAGGTGATGATGGGTGGGGGGTGGTGGAATCAGGGGGGCACAATTGGCCAGGGGAGCTGTGATCAGTGGATGGGGGAGGCAATGTCTGGGAGAGTGGCAATCTTCCAATGCACGAAGCAATATTGAACGTAGTGCACGGTAAGATCATGCACATGCGCAATGGCACCCTTTAGCAGTCACCTACCGCCTTGCCAGCGTGAATAGACTCCGTCCACTCCCCCTACTGGCTGGAATCACACTTAGCCTCTTTATTTTACTCGAAGTGGCATAAGATTTGTATTTTTCGCTTGCCGAAAGATTGGATGTGATTCTCTCTCATTCGGCACTTTTTTGGTAATTGGTAATTTTTTGGTCATTGGTAATTTTTTCAACCCCCCATCCTAGGTTTTATAGCACAGAAAGAAGCCCTTTGGTCTATCGTGTCTGCACAAGCCATCAAGCACATATCGATTTTCATCTCCTTTTCCAGCACGGCATTTTAAGTGTTCATCCTAAATGCTTCTTACTATTGTGAAGGTCCCTGCTTTTACCATCCTTTCAAGCAGCAAGTCCTAGATTTCCTCTGAGTGAAACATTTTTCCTCAAATCCCCCCTAAATCTCCTGTTCCTCACCGTAAATTTCTGCCCCCTGATTAAGAAGTCTCACAACACCAGGTTAAAGTCCAACAGGTTTATTTGGTAGCACAAGCCACTAGCTTTCGGAACGCTGCCCCTTCATCAGGTAAGTGGGAGTTCTGTTCACAAACAGGGCATATAAAGACACAAGCTCAATTTACAAAATAATGGTTGGAATGCGAGGCTTTACAGGTAATCAAGTCTTAAAGGTACAGACAATGTGAATGGAGAGAGGGTTAGCACAGGTTAAAGAGGTGTGTATTGTCTCCAGCCAGGACAGTTAGTGAGATTTTGCAAGCCCAGGCAAGTTGTGGGGGTTACAGATAGTGTGACATGAACCCAAGATCCCGGTTGAGGCCGTCCTCATGTGTGCGGAACTTGGCAATCAGTCTCTGCTCAGTGACTCTGTGTTGTCGTGTGTCGTGAAGGCCGCCTTGGAGAACGCTTACCCGAAGATCAGAGGCTGAATGCCCATGATCACTGAAGTGCTCCCCAACAGGAAGAGAACAGTCTTGCCTGGTGATTGCTTTGTGAGTGGTTTATCTTTCTTTGAGTTGGAGAAGCAGCTCATCTTTCCCTCTTATTAATGCATGAAATGGGGAGGCAATGGCCTAGTGGTATTATCGCTAGACTATTAACCTAGAAACCCAGCTAATGTTCTGGGGACCTGTGTCCCCGAATCCCGCTAGGTCAGATGGTGGAATTTGAATTCAATAGAAAATATCTGGAATTAAGAATCTACTGATGACCGTGAAACCATTGTCGATTGTCGGAAAAACCCATCTGGTTCACTAATGCCCTTTAGGGAAGGAAATCTGCCGTCCTTACCTGGTCTGGCCGACATGTGACTCCAGAGCCACAGCAATGTGGTTGACTCTCAACTGCCCTCCCAAAGACAACTAGGGATGGGCAATAAATGCTGGCCAGCCAGCGACGCCCATGTCCCATGAATGAATAAAAATCATTTGGGGAGGCGATGGTCCAGTAGGATTATCGCTCGACAATTAATCCATAAATTCAGCTGTTCTGGGAACTTGGGTTCGAATCCAGCCACGGCAGATGGTGGAATTTGAATTCAATAAAAAAAACCATCTCGAATTAATAATCTACTGATGACCGTGAAACCATTGTCGGAAAAACCCATCCGGTTCACTAATGTCCTTGAGGGAAGGAAATCTGCCGTCCTTACCTGGTCTGGCCTACATGTGACTCCAGAACCACAGCAATGTGGTTGACTCTCAACTGCCCTCCAAGGGGAACTAGGGATGGGCAATAAATGCTGGCCCAGCCAGCGACGCCCATGTCCCTCAAATTAATTTTTAAAATGGCGGAGCAGGTTCGAAGGGCTGAATGGCCGACTGCTGCTCCTAGTTTCTTTGTTGCTACGAAATGAGTGCTCTGCTCGGAGCTCCGACATGGCAAGGGTGTGGCAGGAGGGCGGAGGAAACACTTCGAGGGCGCCCTCAAACATAACATCACCACCGACACCTGGTATTTTAAACAAAGAGCGGGGGGTGGGGGGGGAAGTAACTGCTCTGGAATGGGGTTTTAAAATGTTTGATTAAGAAGCGTCGAATAGTCTGGTTTGGAAGGAACACTGAACTTGCAGGACACAAAGTCAGAGGGCTCTCGGAGGATATTTGATTCCTTAATGATGCGCCAATTCAGACATCTGATCATTACAAGTTGGCGCTGTTGGCCCTCAGACAGGAAGCCAGCTGCTTCCATTTAACGGCAGTAAGAGGATCCGTGGATTTGGCTACTCTGCACTGTCTTGTGCGCAAGTGGAACTGGCAAGGCTGCTCTCACAGGTTGCTCGCGCTGTACAGACTGATCAAACCTTTTGCTTTCATTTCATGCGGGGAATGTGAAATGTGCATTAAATAAAGAAAAGCCGTTCCCCCTTTGAGGAGAAGTCACGGGCCATTAGGCCATTATTTCATCATTTTGATTGTGTTTTCTTTGTCTCCCTTTGTCCTCTCCAGACCTGCACGTGTGCCTTGCACAGAACGGCACTGGGTGAAGGGGGGAAATACTGATCTCCACCTTCCAGCTGCCTGCAGATGTTGCCCTTGGTACAGCCACAAACTGATGTCTCACTTCACCTGGCGTTCCTTTTAAAGAGACACTCCACTCTTTAGGTTTAGAGCAATCTCATCGCCGAGTCAGAGGTCATGGATTCAAGTCCCACTCCAAAGCACAAAATCTAGCCTGACCTCCGAATCGGGTCGGGGATACAGGGTGGGCTTAGCGGCCATTCATGGCCATTGCTGCTACCAGCGAGGATTGGGAATTTGGCGCTCAGCCAAATCCCCATTCACTGTTTTAGGTTTATTTATTAGTGTCACAAGTAAGCTTACATTAACACTATCTACAAAATGTTTCTATACAAGAAGTAATTCATGCCAAAACATTGAATGTATTCAAGAGGCGGCTGGATATAACACTTGGGGTGAATGGGATCAAAGGTTAAGGGGAGAAAACAGGATTAGGCTATTGAGTTGGACGATCAGCCATGATCGTGATGAATGGTGGAGCAGGCTCGAAGGGCCGAATGGCCTCCTGCTCCTATCTTCTATGTTTCTATGTGGATGTAAAAGTGGAACGGTACAGCATATATATATATCCAAATGCAAGTTATTCATTATCATTTGCTGTTTCCAAACTTGGTGAGATCTATAATCCTGCTCTCATAGAATCCTACAGTGCAGAAGGAGGCCATTCGGCCCATTGAGTCTGCACCAACCACAATCCCACCCAGGCCCTATCCCCATAACCCCATGCATTTACCCTAGCTAATCCCCCTTACACTAAGGGGCAATTTAACATGGCCAATCCACCCAACCAGCACATCCTTGGACTGTGGGAGGAAACTGGAGCACCCGGAAGTAACCAGGCAGATGCAGGGAGAACGTGCAAACTCTACAGAGACAGTGACCCAAGCCGGGAATTGAACCTGGGTCCCTGGCACTGTGAGGCAGCAGTGCTAACCACTGTGCCTCCATGCCGCCCAACGAAGGGTCATCCAGACTCGAAACATTGGATCTATTCGCTCTCCACAGATGCTGTCAGACCTGTTGAGGTTTTCCAGCATTTTCTGTTTTTGTTGTCTATAATCCTTCACCTTGCTTTCTCAGTTTAGAAAAAAAATGAATGAATGATTTGAAAGCAAAATATCGCAGATGCTGGAAATCTGAAATGAAAGCAAAAAGTGTTGGACGTAGCCAGCGGGTCAGGCAACATCTGTGGAGAGAAAAAGTGTCAACATTTCAGGTCAAGATGACTTTTCATCGGTGCTGGTGAAAGGTCACCGAGACCTGAAACGTTAACAATGAATGATTTCATGTGGATTTTAGCACTGACGTGTATGTGAGTAACACTGATGTGATATTGGTGATGTTTCACAGCATGTCACAGGGTGCAAAAGGAGGCAGCTGATCCTTCCCACAAGTTCTTTGTCGGTGTGTAATTTAACACAGGCTGGTCAACTTCACATGTTTGATAGTATGTGTTCTTTTATAGTACTGTTTTAAAGTTTATTTATTGGTGTCACAAGACACCTCAATAACCAGGACACCTATGTCAGACTCCTATTTATTGACTCCAGCTCAGCCTTTAACATCATTATTCCATGTTTCTTCTATGTAACACTGCAATGAAGTTAATGTGAAAATCCCCCAGTTGCCACACTCAGGCGCCTGTTCGGGTACATTGAGGGAGAATTTAGCACGGCCAATCCACCTAACCAGCACGTCTTTTAAACTGTGGAAGGAAACTGGAGCACCCGGAGGAAACCCATGCAGACACGGGGAGAACGTGCAGATTCCACACAGATAGTGACCCAAGCTGGGATTCGAACATGGGTCCCTGGTGCAATGAAGCAACAGTGCTAACCACTGGGCCACCATGCCCCAGGACCAGAATATCCCCCCAGTGTGAATGGCAGTAAGATTCCACCCCTATCTCTTTGCATATAACTGTGAAGATGAATGTTTTTTTTAAACATTTTGGGAATATGATGGGTAACCTGTAGAGAAGACTGTGTGTGTGTGTGTGTGTGTGTGTGTGTGTGTGTGTTTTCACAATTAATTAAACTGGGGGAAGGTTAATAGAGACAGCTTGTCATTAAGAGCTGCTGGATAAAAGGGCAAAGCTGATAGATTCATACATTTGTAATGAGAGGCCATGGTGTGGTTGAATTTACAAGTAAATGCGTTGGATTTTTAAAATTTGCATTAGTGGATATGTTGGGACTTGACTTTGCAGCTGTTAAATTTCAAAGGGGGAGTTTAAGGGACTTTTACCAATTACTAAGGATTCATAAGTGAACAGGTGAAGGTTATTAAATGTTATTTGACCTGAAGGTCGAGGCAATAGAAAAACACGAGAGATGTTTATATTTTGGAAAAGTTGAGTTCAAAGGGATGCTAAGGAAAATGGGATCTTCCACAGCTTGGCTCTGTGCTGAGAGAAGATGTGAAATCTGAAGCAGCCATCTAATCAGACCAGAAAAATCTTTACTTCAGAAAGCAGCTTGGTTTCTCAAATGTCTTGGATTTCCACAGCAGAGTGGAAGGGTTTGAGAAGTCAAATGGTTTTACCTTTACTAAAGTAAAGGGTTTTGCCTTTGATAATATTACTGGATTTTGATAGTTAAAAATCTATCTGGGAGTTGTTGCATGTGAATTACTTGTGTGTCCTAACCCAGTGAGATTTCTTTTGGGGAATGTCTTGTGAGACTGATTAACTGTGCAACTTTAATCTTGTGTGCTTAAGTTCTTCTTTTCTCCTTGCTAATACTTTTTCAATTTTCTAAATGCATGAAGTACTACTGGAGTTCCATACTTTTGGGATCAGTAGTTTTCTTTTCTCCCTGTTGTGTTTTCAAAAAAGAAGTTATGATCAGTGCAACAAGTTTCCCTCTGGGATTTTGCTTGCTCAGCAAATAATATCGACTGTGGTCATAACAGCGGCATAAAACTGAGGTCCTGTCTGCCCTGCCGGATGGATGTAAAAGATCCCATGGCATTATTAAAGGAATAGCAAGGAAGTTCTCCCCAGTGCTCTGGCCAATTCCTCATCCAACGTCATTTAACATATGGGTGGCGCGGTGGCACAGTGGTTAGCACAGCTGCCTCACAGCTCCAGGGACCTGGGTTCAATTCCCGGCTTGGGTCACTATCTGTGTGGAGTTTGCACGTTCTCTGCGTGGGTTTCCTCTGGTTTCCTCCCACAGTCCAAAGTGTTTCTTCAGATGCAACTCTTCAAAATGCAACTAATGAAAATACAACAAAACTTACTCCAACTTATAAATTCCAAACTTGGGGCCTCGCCCTGGGCCACTCCAAGCTTCCAACAATTCTACATAGTTCCTTATTTATAGTGAATCAGCTGGTCAGCTGACTATTACATCACTCTGTGATTGATTCCATGGTTTATTGGGTCAGCTGACCCTTACATCTTGTTCCCATTGGACACATTACATCCAATACAAAGTTGTCACCGGTTACATTCTAACACAAAGATGTGCAGGTCAGGTTCATTAGCCATGCCAAATTGCCCCTTAGTGTCCTGGGATGTGTATGTTGGAGGGATTAGTGGAAAATATGTGGGGTTTCGGGGATAGGGCCTGGGTGGTGGTGTTGTCGGCGCAGACTCGATGGGCCAAATGGCCTCCTTCCGCACTGTAGGGATTGTATATAAGAAATTTATGTTCAGGTCACAAGTCTGGAATTGGCTGAAAAATTCATGAAGTGGGAACAATGTTCACTGCTGGTAATGGACAATTTGGTCGGCGATTAGTGATGAGGAATGGATGCCCAGGAACTTTGTACTGCCAACGGTTGCTGGATGCATGGTTAGCTTCAGAAAAAGGTCCTCCTATTCTTAAACTCACCAAAACTTGGATTTCACACCTTCCCTCGGCACAGAGCTGTACTGTGGAAGATTCCATTTTCCTCAGCACCTCATTTAACCCAGCTTTTCCAAAATATAAACATCTCCCATCTTCTATCGTATCAACTTTCGGGTCAAATCAAATTTAATAACCTTCCCCTGTTTACTTATGAAACCGCAGGAATTGGTAAAAAGTGCCTTAAACTCCGCCTTGAAATTTAACAGCTGAGAACTCAAGTCCCAACGTATCCACTAATGCAAATTTTTAAAATCCAATCTATTTACGCACTTAATGAAGTTGCTGAATTTTGTGCATGAATTGCCCAAGAAGCCCGCAACAGAAAGTAAAGAGTAGTAATTAATAGCATCAGTACTGTTTTATTAATGAAGTCATTGTTAATGACTGCCAACGAACCTCTTGAGCCGAGAAAATTAATCATCATAGAATCATAGCATCTCTATAGTGTAGAAGGAGACCATTTGGCCCATCAAGTCTGCACCGACCACAATCCCACCCAGGCCCTATCTTCATAACCCCACTTATTTACCCTGCTAACTCCCTGACACTAAGGGGCAATTTAGCGTGGCCAATCCACCTAACCAACACGTCTTTCGGACTGTCGGAGGACCTGAAGGAAACCCACGCAGACACGGGGAAAACGTGCAAACTCCGCACACTCAGTGACCCGAGCCGGGAATTGAACCTAGGTTCCTGGGGTTGTGAGGCAGCAGTGCTAACCACTGTGCCACTGTGCCGCCCAAAGCAATTCCAATGCTTAAGGCCTAAGCAGCACAAAACGTGGTTGGCAATAGTGGATTGATAAAGATCTGGGAAAGCTAAGAATTAGAGGAGGGCAGATACTGTAGAAATGTTGGAGGCCGAAGGAGATTATAGAGATAGGAAAGGGCGGAGCATTTACCCTGCTCGGAATTGGGTTTTTACCTGAGCCATACATCAATTGTCATGGAGGAAGCAAATTAGAGAATTTAACACATCGGACAGGATTTTCTGGCCATGCTCACGCCTAAATAGGGTAATCCCGCCCAAGATCAACACAGACCTTTGCATGGTCCGCCCACCCCCCGTCTGCCACGGGAATTGTAGCAGGTGGGATGGGAAAATTCCCCCCACAGTTCAAAGAGTGGTGTCCGAGGAAGAGGTTTTAATTCATGGCACACTACACCAGTACTCAGGAAACAGGCAGTTATCCCGTTGGCCTGGGCTCCACTTAAACCAGGCAGTGTCCTGGTGGATTCCATAAGTAGGGTTTTTAATGGGTCCGATGAGGAGAGAGTTGGATTCTAAATGAGAAAATACTTGGCAACAGAGCAATAAAGCCTTTTGGATGAAGGCAAGAAAAGTTGGACAAAAAGGGACAAAGCATTACAGTGCCAGGGACCCGGGTTCAATGACTGTCTGTGTGGAGTTTGCACGTTCTCCCCGTGTCTGTGTGGGTTTCTTCTGGGTGCTCCGGTTTCCTCCCACAATCCAAAGTTGTGTGGGTTAGGTGGATTGGCCATGCTAAATTGCCTTCCAATGTCCCAAGATGTGTAGGTTAAATGGATTAGCCATGGGAAATGTGTGGGGTTTTCATCGAAGAATTTCATAGAATCCCTACAGAGAAGCTTACCAGACTATTCCCTAGTGTCAGAGGATTAATGCTTGAAAATGGGTGGCACGGTGGCACAGTGGTTAGCACTGTTCCCTCACAACGCCAGGGACCCAGGTTCAATTCTGGCCTCGGGTCACTGTCTGTGTGGAGTCTGCATGTTCTCCCCATGTCTGCTTTGGTTTCCTCCGGTTTCTCCAGTTTCCTCCCACAGTCCAAAGATATGAGTTAGGTGGATTGGCCATGCTAAATTGCCCCTTAGTGTTGCAAGATGTTTAGGTTAGAAGGATTAGCGGGGTAAATATGTGGCATTGCGGGGATAGTGCCTGGGTAAGGTGCTCTGTCGGAGACACAGTGCAGACTCCCTGGGCTGAATGGCCTCCTTCTACACTGAAGGGATTCTATGACAAAGAGTTTATTGTGCTTCTCACCCAGCTCTGATGAGGGGTTTTCCTGATTGGAAACATTGGCTCTAATCTTTCTCCACAGAGGCTGCCAGACCTGCTGAGTGTTTCCAGCATTTTCTGTTTTTGTTTCAGATTCCAGCTTCCGCAGTATTTTGTCTTTATTTAGTTTAGCGTGTGGATATGTGGAACAGTGGTTAAAAAGGTGTAAAGTCTTTTTAGCTGAGTGTCCAAAGAATTTGTAACTAGATAGATGAACAAACTGCCTAAATAGAGATAAATGTGTTTGATAAAATTAACCATAACAGAGACACGGTTACAAGTCGACCAAGGTTAGGAAATAAATATCTCAGGGTATACAACATCTTGAAAGGATGGGCAGAATGGAAAAAGAGGATTAGTAGTCTCAATACTGAAGAATAATGTAAGGAGAAGAGTAAGAAAGGATGTTGTCTCAGAACATCAGGAAGTAGAATCAGTATTTTTTTATTCATTTGTGGGACATGGGCGTCGCCGGCTGGGCCAGCATTTATTGCCCATCCCCAGTTGCTCTTGGAGGGCAGTTGAGAACCAACCACTGTGGCTCTGGAATCAATGTAGGCCAGACCAGGTAAGGATGGCAGATTTCCTTCCCAGATGGGTTTTTCCGACAATTGATAATGGTTTCATGGTCACCAGTAGATCCTTAATTCCAGATATTTTCTATTGAATTCAAATTCCACCACCTACTGTTAAAGGATTTGAACCCGGTTCCCAGAATATTAGCTGAGCTTCTGGATTAATAGTCTAGCGATAATACCACAAAGCCATCGCCTCCCCCAATATGTATGCTTGCCGATTAGGTATAAATAGGATTAGAAAATGTTGATGAGAGTAAATTGTAGCAAACCCCGCCCCCCCCCCTCCCTTGTGGTGCTGTGTTATAGTTCACCCAGATGGTCTGAGTTCCTGGGGCAACATATACCTCGTGGTCTGGAGCTATGGATAGTGATGGTAGATATGACAAAGTTCTTTCCATCAGATGGCTGAACAGGAATATCTCCCACTTTTATCATCTGTCATTGACACATGTTGGAAGAATCTTCAGGCTGTTAACAGCCACATTATGAACACACCTCCCCCGGCAATAAAGTCCTGGAATGGGATTCAAACCCAGAGATTCTACCTCAGACGGTACCCACTGTGCCTCCACATCTACAAACATCCCACCACCACCGACTCTCCATAGCAGCAGTGTGTACTATCTACAAGACGCACTGCAGCAATTCACCAAATATCCTTAGACAGCACCTTCCAAACCCACCACCACTTCCATCCAAAAGGACAAGGGCAAATAGGAACACCACAATCTGCAACTTCCCCTCCAAGCCACTCACCATCCTGACTTGGAAACATATCACCATTCCCTCACAGTCGCTGGGTCTAAATCCTGGAATTCCCTCCCTAACGGCATTGTGGGTCACCCACATGGACTGCAGCGATTCAAGAAGGCAGCTCACCACCACCTTCTCAAGGGCAACTAGGGATGGGCAATAAATGCTGGCCAGCCAGCGACGCCCTAACCTATATTGCAGGACAGAGGATCACACAATAAGTAATTGGAACTTATAGCAAAGGCAAAGTTATAAAATTTATTTATTAATGTCACAAGTAGGCTTACACTGCAATGAAGTTACTGTGAAAATCCCCTCGTCGCCACACTCCGGCGCCTGTTCGGGTACACTGAGGAAGAATTTAGCATGGCCAATGCACCTAACCAGCACATCTTTCGGACTGTGGGAGGAAACCCATGCAGACACAGGGAGAATGTGCAAACTCCACACAGAAAGTGACCCAAGCTGGGAATTGAACCTGGGTCCCTGGCATTGTGAGGCAGCAGTGCCAACCACTGTGCCACCATTGCGCCCTTCAAGTAATAATCTGAGGGAGTTCATTTTTCATACAGATTGGTCAAATCTAATTGGAAGATAATTTCGAAGAATGAATTCCCAGAATAAAATGTTGCGGAACCAACTAGGGGCATAGTTACATTAGATTTTGCATTGTGGGTTAATTCATCTCATTATAAAATATTCTCTCAGAAAAAGTGATCATAATAGAACATAGAACAGTACAGCACAGAACAGGCCCTTCGGCCCACGATGTTGTGCCGAGCTTTATCTGAAACCAAGATCAAGCTATCCCACTCCCTATCATCCTGGTGTGCTCCATGTGCCTATCCAATAACCGCTTAAATGTTTCTAAAGTGTCTGACTCCACTATCACTGCAGGCAGTCCATTCCACACCCCAACCACTCTCTGCGTAAAGAACCTACCTCTGATATCCGTCCTGTATCTCCCACCACGAACCCTATAGTTATGCCCCCTTGTAATAGCTCCATCCACCCGAGGAAATAGTCTTTGAACGTTCACTCTATCTATCCCCTTCATCATTTTATACACCTCTATTAAGTCTCCCCTCAGCCTCCTCCGCTCCAGAGAGAACAGCCCTAGCTCCCTCAACCTTTCCTCATATGACCTACCCTCCAAACCAGGCAGCATCCTGGTAAATCTCCTCTGCACTCTTTCCAGCGCTTCCACATCCTTCTTATAGTGAGGTGACCAGAACTGCACACAATATTCCAAATGTGGTCTCACCAAGGTCCTGTACAGTTGCAGCATAACCCCACAGCTCTTAAACTCCAACCCCCTGTTAATAAAAGCTAACACACTATAGGCCTTCTTCACAGCTCTATCCACTTGACTGGCAGCCTTTAGAGATCTGTGGATATGGACCCCAAGATCTCTCTGTTCCTCCACAGTCTTCAGAACCCTACCTTTGACCCTGTAATCCACATTTAAATTTGTCCTACCAAAATGAATCACCTCACATTTATCAGGGTTAAACTCCATTTGCCATTTTTCAGCCCAGCTTTGCATCCTATCTATGTCTCTTTGCAGCCTACAACAGCCCTCCACCTCATCCACAACTCCACCAATCTTGGTGTCATCAGCAAATTTACTGATCCACCCTTCAGCCCCCTCCTCTAAGTCATTAATAAAAATCACAAAGAGCAGAGGACCAAGCACTGATCCCTGCGGCACACCGCTAGCAACCTGCCTCCAATCCGAAAATTTTCCATCGACCACCACCCTCTGTCTTCGGTCAGACAGCCAGTTACCTATCCAATCGGCCAACTTTCCCTCTATCCCACACCTCCTCACTTTCATCATAAGCCGACCATGGGGGACCTTATCAAACGCCTTACTAAAATCCATGTATATGACATCAACTGCCCTACCTTCATCAACACACTTAGTTACCTCCTCAAAAAATTCTATCAAATTTGTGAGGCACGACTTGCCCTTCACGAATCCGTGCTGACTATCTCGGATTAATCCGCATCTTTCTAAATGGTCGTAAATCCCATCCCTAAGGACCCTTTCCATCAATTTACCAACCACCGAAGTAAGACTAACCGGTCTATAATTACCAGGGTCATTTCTATTCCCTTTCTTAAACAGAGGAACAACATTCGCCATTCTCCAGTCCTCTGGCACCATCCCCGTGGACAGCGAGGACCCAAAGATCAACGCCAAAGGCTCTGCAATCTCATCCCTTGCCTCCCACAGAATCCTAGGATACATTTCATCAGGCCCAGGGGACTTATCGACCTTCAGTTTATTCAAAACTGCCAAGACATCCTCCCTCCGAACATCTATTTCCTCCAGCCTATTAGCCTGTAACACCTTCTCTTCCTCAAAAACATGGCCCCTCTCCTTGGTGAACACTGAAGAAAAGTATTCATTCATCACCTCGCCTATCTCTACTGACTCCATACACAAGTTCCCACTACTGTCCTTGACCGGCCCTAACCTCACCCTGGTCATTCTTTTATTCCTCACATAAGAGTAAAAAGCCTTGGGGTTTTCCTTGATCCGACCCGCCAAGGACTTCTCATGTCCCCTCCTAGCTCTCCTAAGCCCCTTTTTCAGCTCATTCCTTGCTAACTTGTAACCCTCAATCGAGCCATCTGAACCTTGTTTCCTCATCCCTACATAAGCTTCCCTCTTCCTTTTCACAAGACATTCCACCTCTTTTGTGAACCATGGTTCCCTCACTCGGCCATTTCCTCCCTGCCTGACAGGAACATACCTATCAAGGACATCCAGTATTTGTTCCTTGAAAAAGTTCCACTTTTCATTAGTTCCTTTCTCTGACAGTTTCTGTTCCCAACTTATGCCCCCTAATTCTTGCCTAATTGCATCATAATTACCCCTCCCCCAATTGTAAACCTTGCCCTGCCGTACGGCCCTATCCGTCTCCATTGCAATAACAAAAGACACCGAATTGTGGTCACTATCTCCAAATTGCTCTCCCACAACCAAATCTAACACTTGGCCCGGTTCATTTCCCAGTACCAAATCCAATGTGGCCTCACCTCTAGTCGGCCCATCCACATATTGTGTCAGGAAACCCTCCCGCACACACTGCACAAAAACTGCCCCATCCAAACTATTTGACCTACAAAGGTTCCAATCAATATTTGGAAAGTTAAAGTCCCCCATGACAACTACCCTGTGACCCCCACACATATCCATAATCTGCTTAGCAATTTCTTCCTCCACATCTCTATTACTATTTGGGGGCCTATAGTAAACTCCTAGCAACGTGACCGCTCCTTTCCTATTTCTAACTTCAGCCCATATTACCTCAGTGTGCAGATCCCCCATGAAGTGCCTTTCCGCAGCCGTTAAACTATCCTTGATTAACAATGCCACTCCTCCACCTCTTTTACCAGCTTCCCTACACTTAGTGAAACATCTATACCCCGGAACGTCCAACAACCATTCCTGTCCTTGTTCTACCCACGTCTCCGTAATGGCCACAACATCGTAGTCCCAAGTACCAATCCACGCCCCAAGTTCATCTACCTTGTTCCGGATGCTCCTTGCATTGAAGTAGACACACTTCAACCCACCTTCCTGTCTACCAGTACCCACCCTTGACCCTGATACCTTCCCCAATACCTCATTCCCCAATACAACGGAATTCCATACTAAGCTTGAGAATAACCTACTCAAGTCCAAATCAAGATTCTTAAACTTAAACACGGCTAATTATCCAGGCATAAGGACGAAGAGGCTAAGTTTGATCGGGTAGAGTCATAGAGATTTACAGCATGGAAACAGGCCCTTCCGCCTAAGTTGTCCATACTGCCCTTTTTTAACCACTAAGCTAAGGTAACGTAAAGTATATTTATTAGTCACAAGTAAGGCTTACATTAACACCGCAATGAAGTTGCTGTGAAATTCCCCTACTCGCCACACTCCAGCACCTAACCAGCACGTCTTTCAGAATGTGGGAGCACCTGGAGGAGACCCACGCAGACACGGGGAGAATGTGCAGACTCCACACAGATAGTGACCCAACCTGGAATCGAACCCAGGTCCCTGACGCTGTGAGGAGCAGTGCTAGCCACTGTGCCACTGTGTAACCCCTGTTATGGGTACATAGACTGAAAAGCATGGTAAATAAACTGTGGGAAATATTTAAATAAACAATTCAACAAAAATACACTCCATTAAAATATTAAAAATCTGCAAGTAAAATCCATCTGTAGTCATCTAATGTTGACTCTGTCTGATCATACTTTCACTTTCTGAGTGTATTCTGAGTGTATTCCATTAAAATATATTTTAGCATTCTCCTGGCCAGTGTCAGGTTAACTGGGCATTATACCCTATATCCTCTCTGTTGAAGGGTGTTGATATATTTGTTTCCTTCTAATCTGCTAGGACCATTCTAGAATCAGGATTTTTAGAAAATCAAAACTAACATATCCACTGTGTAGGAGGGAAATAGAATGTGTTGAGCCTTGGAGACTGTGTCGAACTTCAAGAAAAGTTTTTATTTCACATGCATGAGGGAGAGCTGGACTCCGGCCTGAAATCTCAGGTTGCCTGCGAGTTCTCTTTGCCCATCGTAGATCGGTACAGGTTATTATAGTTTATTTTATCAGTGTCACAAGTAGGTTTACATTAGCACTGCAATGAAGTTACTGTGAAAATCCCCTAGTCGCCACACTCTGGCGCTTGTTCGGGTACACTGAGGGAGAATTTAGCACGGCCAATGCACCTAACCAGCACGTCTTTCAGACTGTGGGAGGAAACTGGAGCACCTGGAGGAAACCCACGCAGACACGGGGAGAACATGTAGACTCCACACAGACAGTGACCCAAGCCAGGAATCAAACCAGGGCCCCTAGCGCTGTGAGGCAGCAGTGCTAACCACTGTGTCTGTGTGTGTTACCTTCGGGTGCTCCGGTTTTTCCCCCCACAGTCCAAAAGACGTGCTGGTCAGGTGGATTAACCATGCTAAATTCTCCCTTAGTGTACCCGAACAGGCGGCGGGGTGTGGCAACTGGGAGATTTTCACAGTAACTTCATTGCAGTGTTAATGTGAAAATCCCCTAGTCACCACACACCAGCGCCTGTTCGGGTACACTGAGGGAGAATTTAGCATGGCTAATGCACATAACCAGCATGCCTTTCGGACTGTAGGAGGAATCATAGAATCATAGAAACCCTACAGCACAGAAAGAGGCCACTCGGCCCATCGAGTCTGCACCGACCACAATCCCACCCAGGCCCCACCCCCACATCCCTACACATTTTACCCGCTAATCCCTCGAATCTACACATCCCAGGACACTAAGGGGCAATTTTTTTAGCATGGCCAATCAACCTAACCCGCACATCTTTGGATTGTGGGAGGAAACCGGAGCACCCGGAGGAAACCCACGCAGACACGAGGAGAATGTGCAAACTCCACATAGACAGTGACCCAAGCCGGGAATCGAACCCAGGTCCCTGGAGCTGTGAAGCAGCAGTGCTAACCACTGTGCTACCGTGCCGCCCCAAAGCTGGAGCACCTGGAGGAAACCCACACAGAGACGGGGAGAACGTGCAGACTCCACACAGACAGTTACCCAAGGCTAGAATTGAACCCGGATCCCTGGTGTTGTGAGGCAGCAGTGCTAATCACTGTGCACTGCGCTGCCTCATGTAACAAAACACTGCTTCTTAAAGCAGCCCCACCTTAAATACAAAATATCTCAAAATAACACAATATCATCACACACACCCGCACCTGCACAGCCCCAGGAACACAAACCTACACACAGACACAGGCGGCACGGTAGCACAGTGGTTAGCACTGCTGCTTCACAGCTCCAGGGTCCCGGGTTCGATTCCCGGCTCGGGTCACTGTCTGTGCGGAGTTTGCACATTCTCCTCGTGTCTGCGTGGGTTTCCTCCGGGTGCTCCGGTTTCCTCCCACACTCCAAAGATGTGCGGGTTAGGTTGATTGGCCAGGTTAAAAAAATTGCCCCTTAGAGTCCTGGGATGCGTGGATTAGCGGGTAAATATGTGGGGGTAGGGCCTGGGTGGGATTGTGGTCGGTGCAGACTCGATGGGCCGAATGGCCTCCTTCTGCACTGTAGGGTTTCTATGATTTCTATGATTTCAATGACACACACCCCAAAACACAGACAAAGACACACACACACACACACACACACACAATCGTCTATACACACTTACACATGCGCAGATACAGACAGACATCCCTCTGGACGTACATACCTACAGGTACACACACCTGCAGACAGACACACCTACAGACAAACACACATGCACCTACACACAGACATACTGACACACATACCTATCCCCGTAACCCCGTGCAGTTCCCATGGCCAATCCACCTAACCTGCACATCTTTGGACACTAAGGGGCAATTTAGCTTGGCCAATCCATGCCCATGCCCTAACTCGCACCAAAGACATTTCACCCATTGCCTGGCTGTTCACAAGGTTGGCAGTGCCTCTATTTTGAACCTCTCATGCTTGTTTTCAATTCTCTCCGTGGCCTTGCTGCTCCGTAACTAGCCAATCTATCACCCACCCCCACCGCGCCCTCCACCTCCCGCCACCTCAGCACCACCACACCACAACCCTCCAACAGATCGACCCACATTCATCTTATTCTCCTCTCATCGACATTCCCATTTGAATCCGTCCGCCATTGGTGGCCACGTCTTCAATTGCCTCCGTTCCGGAATTGTGCCTAACCATCTCTCTCTCCACTTTAAATACTCCCCTCCCCTTTAAACCTCTCTGACTAATCCATTGATTATTTGTCCTCAATGTCTCCTTGAGTGACTTGGCTCCCAGCATTGTCTGCTCACACTCCTCTGTGATGCCTTGGGCTGTTTTGCTTCATGAGTGGCTTTTTATAGAACTGGACATTGCTGTTCTGGAACCGGCCACCAGGAGGTGTGTGAGACTGGCCTTTCTCTCTTAGCTACTTGCTTTCCAGATTCAAGTGCTTTTTTGATGCTACAATCTGAGGGACAAGCCTATGGAGGTTAAACTATTTCATTGCCTTCTTAGCAAGAACTTGTGCTTGTATTGTGCTGTATCACATCTCATAGAATCCTTACAGTGCAGAAGGAGGCCATTCGGCCCATTGAATCTTCATCGACTCTACGATAGAGCATTTTACCAGGGCACTATCCCCATTACCCCACGTATTTACCCCACTCATTCCCCTAACCCACACATCGTGGGACACTAAGGGGTAATTTATTATGGCCAATCCACCTAACTCGCACATCTTTGGACATTAAAGGGCAATTTAGTATAGCCAATCCACCTAACCTGCACATCTTTGGGCTGTGGGAGGGAACTGGAGCACCCGGAGGAAACCCATGCAGACACAGGGAGAATGTGCAAACTCCACACAGACAGTGACCCAAGCTGGGAATTGAACTTGGATCCCTGGCTCTGTGAGGCAGCAGTGCTAACCACTGTGCCACCGTGCCGCCCTTGGGAACACCAACAAAACTTGACTCTGAAGTACAGTGAATTGCTCTTACTCACTCAACCCTATCACCAAAATCCCGGAAATAACAAGGAGGAGATTAACCAGTTTTTGTCAAGGGTCATCTGGACTCGGAACGTCAGCTCTTTTCTCTCCGTATAGATGCTGCCAGACTAGCTGAGATTTTCCAGCATTTTCTCTTTCGGTTTCAGATTCCAGCATCCGCAGTAATTTGCTTTTACCTCACATATTTACCCTGCTAGCCCCCCCGACACACTAAGGGCAATTTAGCATGGCCAATCCACCTAACTCACACATCTTTGGAAATTAAAGGGCAATTTAGTATAGCCAATCCACCTAACCCGCACATCTTTGGACTGTGGAAGGAAACTGGAGCACCCGGAGGAAACCCACGCAGACACAGGGAGAATGTGCAGACTCCGCACAGACAGTAACCCAAGCCGGGAATTGAACCCGGGTCCCTGGCGCTGTGGGACAGCAGTGCTAACCACTGCGCCACCCTAAATTCCTTAGCAAGCCACTCATTTGAAGGGTAATTACAGGTGGGCCTTCCCAGTGACGTACACATTCTATGAAATGAAGTATTGCACCGGGAGCCTGGATTAAATGCAGAAGTTCTTGAACGTAGTTAATGATTGAAGTACAAGCCTGTGAACTACTCAAGGGCCTACATAACAAATCCATGTGGGTTATGTAGTCATGCCTCACTTAACTAAGTTCAAAAAGCTTAATCTACAGCTTGGCAGAGCCACAGTTTTGGGAATATGATTCTATGAATATATTAAGAGTTTTATTGGCGTTCAATCAGTTTATCACATAGAGCATGCTCTACTGTATCGTATTCACACAGTTGCCCGTCTGACGCTCGTAAGATCCCGCTCGTAAGATTCTGCGAACCTCGCCCATCCCAATTCTTGGGTGGGCGAGGCGGTAAACTTTCGGCAAGTATGTTCATGTTGGACCTCGCATGCTGTTGGCCTATGGATTGACTTCAATAAATGTCACCTTCTTGAAACTATGAGTATTGTTGCAAAAATACATTTTGTTGAAGCTTTTTGCCTTGCACTCATCAGGACGTTTCACAAGAGTAACAATATAAGGGGTAAACAACAGTGTATATTGTTAGAGTACGAGATCAGAAACCCCAAGGTATGTTATGAAGTTAGACTAAACCCCCAATTACATGCTATTTTGGCATTAATGTCAGGATGTAGGTCGGGCTTTTCCGGCCATGCTTGCCCCAAGACCAGAAATTCCCACCCGAGGTCAATGGACCTTTGCGTGGCCCCCCCCAGATTTTCTGTCTCGCCCACCACGGAAATCGTAGCGGGCGGGGATGAGAAACTTCTGGCCATAATGTTTCACTCTGTAACGACTTTAATCAGGAATTGAGGTGGGCCTGTTAGAATATGAACTCCCTAATTAAGGGCCAAATTGATGGGCCAATCATAAAAACATGGAAACATAGAAGATAGGAGCAGGAGGAGGCCATTCGGCCCCGCGAGCCTGCTCTGCCATTCATTATGATCATGGCTGATCATCCAACTTAATAGCCTAATCGTGCTTTTACCCCATAACCTTTGAACCCGTTCGCCCCAAGTGCTATATCCAGCCGCCTCTTGAATACATCCAATCAGGGAGCCTCTTGCTTGGTACTATAAGAAGGATGTGGAAGCGCTGGAAAGAGTGCAGAGGAGATTTACCAGGATGCTGCCTGGTTTGGAGTGTCGGTCTTATGAGGAAAGGTTGAGGGAGCTAGGGCTGTTCTCTCTGGAGCGGAGGAGATTGAGGGGAGACTTAATAGAGGTTTATAAAATGATGAAGGGGATAGATCGAGTGAACGTTCAAAGACTATTTCCTCGGGTGGATGGAGCTATTACAAGGGGGCATAACTATAGGGTTCATGGTGGGAGATATAGGAAGGATATCAGAGGTAGGTTCTTCACGCAGAGAGTGGTTGGGGTGTGGAATGGACTGCCTGCAGTGATAGTGGAGTCAGACACTTTAGGATCATTTAAGCGGTTATTGGATAGGCACATGGAGCACACCAGGATGGTAGGGAGTGGGATAGCTTGATCTTGGTTTCAGATGAAGGTCGGCACAACATCGTGGGCCGAAGGGCCTGTTCTGTGCTGTACTGTTCTATGTTAACCAGGCATGTCAGTTCCTCTGGGACTTCTAGTGTAGACTGCTAACTGGAAGCATTCTATATGCTGTTGCCAGACTTGTAAATAAAGGGATTTTGGTGAAGGGACTTCTGCTTCCGAGGACTTATTACACACTCCAGGTGCGATTCTACTGTCACACAGGTAAGCTTTTATCAAAACAAGCTTTATTTAACAACACAGTTTCACTATAACAAATGAATTAACTTAACCTTTAACCATTGAACAATACTTAAACATGACAAGATATCATTCTTAACTGCTAACCTATCTCTATATGTTCCAATTCAAGCAATATTCCTCTTACAGACTTAAAACCCCTCTTCAAAATCATTTAGCAAAAAACACAGGCTTGTGCTTGTCCTTGGACTTGTTAACAGTCCTAAAGCTTTTTGAACACCTCTGGAGAGAGAGAGACAGAAAAACATCTCTTGCTTCTTTCAGAACCAGGCAGTAACAATGTTTTAAAATGAAAGCGAAACTATGTTTAAGTTTAAGTTTATTTATTTATTCGTCACAAGTAGGCTTACATTAACACTCCAATGAAGTTACTGTGAAATTCCCTTGGACACCACACTCGGGTGCCTGTTCGCGTACACCGAGGGAAAATTTAGCATGGCCAATGTACGTAACCAGCATGTCCTTTGGACTGTGGGAGGAAACCGGAGCACCCGGAGGAAACCCACGCAGACACTGGGAGAATGTGCAGACTCTGCACAGACAGTGGCCCAAGCCGGGAATCGAACCCAGGTCTCTGGTGCTGTGACACAGCAGTGCTAATCACAGTGCCACATGCATTTCCCTGCAAGCTTAGCTCCTCCCATTGACACATGACTCTGTCACTCAATCTAGTCAAAACACGACTCTGAAACCCCAAGGAAAACCTAAGTAAACACAAGTGCATTCACTCTGTTTAGGCAAGCAACCATTAGCTACAATCAGTTATTATTTTGCATTCTCAACATTTGAGCTGCCTGCAGCCCAGACAAATTGGTACCATGCAAGACTGAACTGACTTTTAAACATACCCCTTACAAGGAACATGATAAAAAATACATTTCTTAAAGGCACTGTATCATCACAATACTGTATGAGAAGAGAGTGCTGATTGGTTGGCAAGTGCATTCTCATTGGTAGAAGAGTTTCCATGGAGAGGGCATCAATTGATATTGATTGACAGTTAACTGCCAGGTACTGTTTCAGATTTAAACCAGGCAGCTTATAAGTTCATTGATTCATTCCCCAGGGCAATTCATTGACCAATCATAGTCGAGGTGCCTGGTATAAATTTCAAAAAATGCCCAGCAGTTAACTGTCAGTTAACATCAACTGGTGCACAAGTGACAGTCATTCACTGATTCATTCCCCAGGGCAATGTCTTGACCAGTCGTGGTCAAGCTGCCTGGTTTAAATTTCAAGTAATGCCTGGCAGTTAACCATCAGTCATCATCAACTGATGCATTTTCCATGGCAACGTATCTACCAATCAAAGTAGGTTCACTTGCCAATGGATCAGTCCTCTCTTCTCATATAGTATGAATTGTTGTTTTCTCTTGATACTGGTATTCTTGCAAAAATGTCCTGATGAGTGCCAGATGAAAAGTTTCGACAAAATGTCTTTTTTCAGTGATACTCAAGTTCTGTATTACCACACAACCATTTATTGAAACCTGTTAATTTGTTAAGTTAGCGCGATGTCAAACCTCGGTGGTACAGGCAGCCTAACCAAGCATTGTTGTCACCCAGACACTAATTACAGAAATGGACTGTGACTCTCTCAACCCTCTTCTCACCAGAACTGAACAAATGCGATTCCATTAACTCTCTAATGTGGCAAATTAAATAATCCTGTACAGCTACTTTACTCAGGGTACGTGTACAATCGCGTTACTCATTCACCAAGAGTGAGTAATCACTGCGCCATCTTAAAATAAAAACTAAAGCTTCAATAAATCATTTGGAAATTTGAGTGAAATTGAATTCTAATCTGTAATTAATCAACTAAATGAATAATTATTGCATGGAATTTGATTCCTCAATTGGAGCATATATTTAAAATGTCACTTTATGCTAAGTATAAGTATGAATCACAATTGTTGCAATAATAGCTTTATAAATGTGCACACGATAGGTTATTTGGCCAGAGGAATGATATTGCAATACCATCATGTTGCTAATCTGTAGCGATCTGGACCAATGCCACACGCTATTTCGGAAAATCCTCTTTAAAATGCAAATGGTAAAGCATACTATTATATTGTCTCGGTCTCGACAGGATATGCAATTGTGTTTTAAATGGATTAGGGGCGTAAAATTGGCTTGCGTAGCATTGCTGATTCCAACATTATAGCAGCCCTGAAGTAAGGACATGGTAGATAACACCCTTCCGACACGGCGCATGCGGCAATCCATGCTGGGAAGGGCGCTAGGGAGAGGACATTGCATAGATCGCGGTGTCAAACAACTGTTCCGGCTGAATTGAGGGATCATAGGATCCCCACAGTGAAGAAAGAGTCTGCACCAACTCTTCGACAGAGCATCCTACCCGTGCCCCATCCGCATCACCACTCTCTGGGTGATAAAACTTCTCCTCACTTCAGTTCTAAAAAGTTTACCCCTTATCCTCAAACTATGACCCCTAGTTCTGGACTCCCACCACCATTGGGAACATTCTTTCTGAATCTACCCTGTCTAACCCTGTTAGAATTTTATAAGTTGCTATGAGATCCCCTCTCACTCTTCTAAACTCCAGTGAATATAATCCTCACCAACTTGGTCTCTCCTCATGTGACTGACCTGCCATTCCAGGAATCAGCCTGGTAAACCTTCGCTGTACTCCCTCTATAGCAAGGACATCCTTCCTCAGATAAGGACACCAAAACTGCACACAATACTCCAGGTGTGGCCTCACCAACACCCTACACAATTGCAGCAAAACATCCTATCCCTACACACAAAACCTCTCACTATGAAGGCCAACATACTATTTGCCTTCTTTACTGCATGCTTACTTTCAGTGACTGATGCACAAGGACACCAAGGTCTCGATGAGTATCCACCTCTCTCAATTTACACCCGTTCAAGTAATATTCTGTCTTCCTATTATTGCTACCAAGTGGATAACCTCACATTTATCCACATTATACTGCATCTGCCATGCAGATGCCCACACACTCAGCCTGTCCAAATCACACTGAAGCATCTCTGTATCGTCCTGACAGCTCACCCTCCCATCCAATTACACAGCCTCTTCACCCCTCTTCACAACCAACAGCCTGAGTTGCGACCTTGCGGGGAGCACTCGTGAATCCTGCTTAAGAGTTGGACATGTGTTCGATTTTTTAAAAAAAGTTTTTACTCCATTCTAAAGGTTACAAAGTCAATGCTCAGGGTGGAGACTGGGCAGACTCGAGGAACGGATTCAAGTCTGCCTCGCTTGCTCCAAAAGTTAAATTCAATTTCAATTGAATCCAATTCATGGTCCCCACTCGGAGGGACAAATAAGATCTAAGCTGACAAGATAAGGCATTGCATTCCATCTTGGGCTTGATTCTGACATTTGATGGGGCGGTACGGTGGCTCAGTGGTCAGCACTGCTGCCTCACAGCGCCAGGGACACTGGTTTGATTCTTGGCTTGGGTCACTGTCTGTGCGGAGTCTGCACGTTCTCCCTGTGTCTGCGTGGGTTTCCTCCGGGTGCTCCGATTTCCTCCCACAGTCCGAAAGACGTGCTGGTTAGGTGCATTGGCCGTGCTAAATTCTCCCTCAGTGTACCCGAACAGGCGCTGGAGCGTGGCGGCTAGGGGACTTTCACAATAACTTCATTGCAGTGTTAATGTAAACCTACTTGTGACACTCATAAACTTCAAGCTTAAAAAAAAGTCTCAGTCAATCGGCTGAGAATATGCGGCTCAGCTGTGATGCCTGCCCAGGGGGAATAGCCACTTGGCAAGGTATCAGAGGGCTGTCAGAGAATTTCGGGATGTCTCTGCCCCAGGAAACGCCTGCCAAACATCAGGAATAATAAGAAATTGCAGGAGAAATTGGACCCTGCTGTGAGAAATCGTCGGAAACCACAGTTTTGGATTGCAATTTGCAAACAAACTGAAGTCATACTTCAGTCCGCTGTGTGTGTGGGTTTTTTTATATATATACACAGGAAATTTTCATCTTTTCCAATCGTATATTTTCATTATCTGCGAAGGAAAATTGAAACAAAATATAAAAGAACATGAAAAAGTCCAAGGCAGTCAGAGAATCCCACAGATTGGCCAAGAGAGGGGACGTAAATTATTCTTTAATCTGTTTAAAATAAATACGCTCCGTGCTCAGCTGAAAATATAATTCATTTTAAGGCTTGTGCTAATAAATTAATAGTAAATTCTACTCGGCGGTGAGAGACGGGAGATCACCGTCCCATTCCATGTGTTCACAGAGTGGTTTCTAAAAGGTTGCAGCCCTCGCAAGCAATCTCAAAGAGGTCCTCCTGCCTTTTGTTCTGTTGCTTCCTAACTGGGAGTAAGCAGCTAACTTTCTCCCCGTGTATCGTACACAATGCATTCCAACCGTGTCGATTTTAAGTAGAATCTGTTTAGTGTGCTCCCTCCTTCCCACCAAGTCTGGATCTTCTGTTATGACAAGAGAGAGAGAAACGTTACAGCGGCCAATTTCTAAAGGCCACCCATTTAAGGAATTCAAGTCGTTTTTTTTCCCCCCTCTTCTCTATTCAACAGATTATTTGGATGATTGAGGAAGTGCAGGAAAAAAAAGCACTTTAAGTTAAATGCCGTTCCCAAAGGTTTCGTTGGAGGTTACTGCACACATGTGGAGCTGACATCTTAATAAGTTGATTGGCTTCCAATAAAGCTCTTTCGCTGCCCCGTTTTGCGGCACCCAAAACATAAAATGAGCACAGGGATTCTTCCCAGCGCTAGCTGTGCTGAGATTGTGAGCTTGTTGCAAAAGAACGGATTCATAATTTCACCACGTCGGGCGCACGGAGCTGAGATGTTTCTCAGTTGAATTTAGCACAGCCCAATGCACCCTGACCAGCACGGAAAACCGGAGCACCCGGAGGAAACCCACACATCCACCGGGGGGGGGGGGGGGAAGGTGCAGACTCGGCACAGACTCGGCACAGACAGTGACTCAAGCACAGGAACCGAACCCGGGTCCCTGGCGCTGTGAGACCTCAGTGCTAACCACTGTGCCACCCTGTAAATAACATAGAAAACAGGGACAGGAGGAAGCCATTCGGCCCTTTCAGCCTGCTCTGCCATTCATTATGATCACCCAACTTGATAGCCTGATCTCTCCATCCCCCCCATATCCTTTGATCTTTGTCCCAAGTGTTATATCTAACTGCTCCATGGAAACACTCAGGGGGTGATTTTTCCACCCCGCTGGGCTGTCCGAGTAGTGTAGCGGGGCGGGAAATTCTAACAGGCAACACTCAACGGCAACTTCACCCTGTAAAGTACCACACCATAGACAGAGTCTGCCTCTCTGTGGAAGCAGTAAGAAGTCTCACAACACCAGGTTAAAGTACAACAAAAATCGTGCCCGGCTAGTCGCGAACTTCCCAGCCACTCTCATTGACAAGGGCACGAGGCTGACTTAGATAATTAGATCACAATTTACGTCTGTTAGCAAGCTCCGGGCACCATCATCCAAGCTCACTTGGCATTCCAACCTCGCCAGTGGAGATCCTCACCGGAGAGGATTGCAGGTGGCCTCCACCAACAGGGACCTGACATGGTGGCCTCATCGGTGGGGCCAACCAAAGGCCATTGAAGCCCCTCGGGTGGTCAGGGGCAGGGGGGGGACAATGCCAGCCTGGGACCCTGACACTACCCGCCATGCACCAAGCAGTGCCAAGGGAGCGGAGCCTGAGGGGACAGGGTCACACAGCGGGGAGGAGCCAGACAGGGGCGGATGATGGGCTGAATGGCTTTTATCTGTGCTGTACCAGTCTATGATTCCTCTTAAATGCCAATCACTTTGCGGCACGGTAGCACAGTGGTTAGCACTGCTGCCTCACAGCTCCAGGGACCTGGGTTCGATTCCCGGCTTGGGTCACTGTCTGTGTGGAGTTTGCACATTCTCCTCGTGTCTGCGTGGGTTTCCTCCGGGTGCTCCGGTTTCCTCCCACAGTCCAAAGATGTGCGGGTTAGGTTGATTGGCCATGCTAAAAAATTGCCCCTTAGTGTCCTGGGACGTGTAGGTTAGAGGGATTAGTAAAAATATGTAGGGATATGGGGATAGGGCCTGGGTGGGGTTGTGGTCGGTGCAGACTCGATAGGCCGAATGGCCTCTTTCTGTACTGTAGGTTTTCTATGTTACTTTGCCACTGTGCCAAATTGTCCCTTAGTGTCCAAAGCTGTGTAGGTTAGGGGGATGAGTGAGGTAAATATGTGTGGTTACAGGGATAAGATGCTCTGTTGGAGAGTCAGTACAGACTCGATGGGCCGAACGGCCTCCTTCTGCACTGTAGGGATTCTATGATTCATAAAGGAAACTAATGAATCAGGTGAGTTTTTAGGACAGTTAATGGTAGCAGCGGCAGTGACTATTACTGAGACCAGGGACGGGATGTTACCTCCGTCGACACGGGGGGATTTTCCCATCCCGCTGCACCATAGAAAGCATTCTTTCAGGTTGTATCGCAGCTTGGTATGGCTCCTGTTCTGCCCGTGACCGCAAGGGACTACAAAGGGTCGTGAATGTAGCCCAATCCATCACGCAAACCAGCCTCCCATCCATTGACTCTGTCTACACTTCCTGCTGCCTCGGAAAAGCAGCCAGCATAATCAAGGACCCAACGCACCCCGGACATTCTCTCTTCCACCTTCTTCCATCGGGAAAAAGATACAAAAGTCTGAAGTCACGTACCAACCAACTCAAGAACAGCTTCTTCCCTGCTGCCGTCAGACCTTTGAATGGACCTACCTCACACTAAGTTGATCTTTCTCTACACCCTAGCTATGACTGGAACACTATATTCTGCACCTCCTTTCCTTCTCAAGAAACAATACTTTTCACTGTATACTAATACATGTGGGAATAATAAATCAAAGTCAAATCAAAATGAACGGGGATTTGGCTGGGTGCCAAATTCTCCAACCTTGCTGCAACAGGAGCATGGCATGAATGGCCAGTAAGATCGTGCCCTAGTTTTCAATTCCAGATTTATTGACGGGATATAAGTTCCGTCGGCTGTCGTGGTGAGATTTGAACCCATGCCCCCCCAGGGCATAAGCCTGGGGGCCTCTGGATTACTTGGCCACTAACATTACCACAACAGCAACTTCATCCTGTAAAGTACCACACCATAGACAGAGTCTGTCTCTCTGTGGAAGCAGTAAGAAGTCTCACAACACCAGGTTAAAGTACAACAGGTTTATTTGCAATCACAAGCTTTCGGAGCACTGCTCCTTCATCAGGTGAGTGGAGAGGTAGGTTTCACAAGCACAGCATACATAGACAAAGACACAATTGCAAGATAATGGTTGGAATGCGAGTCACACGAGATGTAACCCTCACCCTTTGGCCTGGACTTGCAAAGTCCTACTAACTGTCCTGGCTTGAGACAACTCACATCTCTTTAACCTGTGATTATCCCTCGCTCCACTGGCACTGTCTGTACCTGTAAAGACTTGATTACCTGAAAAGGGGTGGCACAGTGGTTAGCACTGCTGCCTCACAGCACCAGGAACCCAGGTTCGTCTGTATGGAGTTTGCACATTCTCCCCGTGTCTGCGTGGGTTTCCTCCGGGTGCTCCGGTTTCCTCCCACAGTCTGAAAGACGGGCTGGTTAAGTGCATTGGCTGTGCTAAATTCTCCCTCATTGTACCCAAACAGGTGCCGGAGTGTGGCGACTAGGGGATTTTCACAGTAACGTCATTGCAGTGTTAACATAAGCCTACTTGTGACTATGAAATAAACTTTATTTTAACTTTAAGACTCACATTCCAACCATTATTTTGCAATTGTGTCTTTGTCTATATATGCCGTGTTTGTGAAACCCACCTCTCCACTCAACAGATGAAGGAGCAGCACTCCGCAAGCTCGTGATTCCAAATAAACCTGCTGGACTTTAACCTGGTGTTGTGAGACTTCTTACTGTGCCCACCCCAGTCCAACTCCACATCTCTGTGGAAGGTTAGTGGCGGGATGATGGGGAAGGAATGCAGAATGGGAATTCTTGTGATCCCATCGCTAACTCGCTGAAGTCTTCCACCGCAATAGCTCCTCCACCGCACAACGTCAAGCCTTAGCTCTGGCTGCTGCCTCAGAGTATCAATGGGCAGCGATTAATATAATTAGATTTAAATGAAATTCCACCCATGACTGGAAAAAGAAAGATTAAAGTTCAGATAGTTAGGTTTACAAAGTGGCTTCGACGAACGCCGCAGACTGTCACAGCTAATTTGAAGTCGGGAAATCGGCCGAGGAATTTTCCTTTCTTTCCGAAATGGGATTAATAAGCGGACTTTTATTCATGCACCAATTAAGCATAATGAGGCTGAAAATGAGTCCCAGCAGTGTCCGCGAGTGCACATGTGGAACAGCCCAGATTGCAATGGAGTGCACACATCCCAGGACAAAGATTGCCGCACTATTATTACAGGTGGAATCTTGCGAGTAATTGAGTCTCTCCCCCCCCCCCCCACCCCACTCCCCCCAGCCACCCCCCCACCCCCACCAACGTTCCAACTCCAAAAGATGTCAGTGCACTTACTTTAAGCTTCCAATTCACCAGAAATCAAAGGTCTATTGGGGTCCTCGTGTGCCGGTTAAATAAGGCAAGGCAACAATGGTACCTTTACACTGCACGGGTGGGATTTTACGGCCTGGCTCAGGCGAGACCGGAAATTCCCGCCCCGTGTCAATGGAGATTTCCATTGTTGGATCCTCGCCCGCTCCGATTATGGGCGAGTGAGATTTTATTTCAAAGTTTATTTATTAGTCACAAGTAAGGCTTACATTAACACAGCAATGAAGTTACTGTGAAATTGCCCTAGTCGCCACACTCCAGTGCCCGTTCAGGTCAATCCGCCTAACCAGCCCGTCTTTCGGACAGTGGGAGGAAACTGGAGCACCCGGAGGAAAACCCTCGCAGACACGGGGAGAACATGCAAACTCCACACAGACAGTGACCCCCAGCCCGAGAATCGAACCCGGGTCCCTGGCGCTGCGAGGCAGCAGTGCTAACCAGTGTGCCACTGAGATGGTAGAGTTCCCGCCCCATGTGTTGCAACATTAGTGTAAATGGGGCGGCACGGTAGCACAGTGGTTTGCACTGCTGCCTCACAGTGCCAGGGACCTGGGTTCGATTCCCGGCTTGGGTCACTGTCTGTGTGGAGTCTGCACATTCTCCCTGAGTCTGCGTGGGTTTCTTCCGGGTGTTCCAGTTTCCTCCCACAGTCCGAAAGACATGCTGGTTAGGTGCATTGGATATGCTAAATTCTCCCTCCGTGTACCCGAACAGGAGTGTGGCGACTAGGGGCTTTTCACAGTAACTTCAGTGCAGTGTTAATGTAAGCCTTACATGTGACACTAATAAATAAATATATTTCCAAGTCAGGATGGAGGGAACTTACCGGTGGGGTTGCAGCACAGACTTAAGGCTGCCACAGATGATGTTGATGGGGTTCACTCACTGGTTTAGATTCGTCTTGCTCTCCCAAGCACTGCTTTTTTTTTTCTTAACGTGTGGATTATTATCTTCCACAGATGAATTACAGCCTAATCTGATTCACATTGAAAGTTGAAAAGTAAATTCTGTACCGTGGGTCTAATATACGGCTTGGATGAATCATGGTCTTATCTGAGTCCGAAACGGGAAGATTGAGAAAGAACATCTGTATTGTGGACTTGTATATCTGCCATTAGTGAGGGCACTGCAGGCATGTCGAGGTCTGTCTAATTTATAAAGCATATTCTAATGAAAAGAACAAGTAAAGCCAAATGTTTCGAGAAGGCATGTTTATTCATTTAAAAACAGCATTGATAAAATCAGACAGAAATTCACTGGCACCCACCACCTCCCAGTTCAGCACACCCTGCACATTGTTGTAGCTATCGTCTCTTTCGCCAGTTTCACTTTACACCAACGCACCCTTCCTTGATTTAGTCTTTCAAAAGCTAAAGCCACAGATGGAGAAAACTTACGGGGGGATTTTCCACTCCCCCCTCCCTTCGCGGTGGCAGAGGTGGCCCACCATTGGCCGGCAGTGGGATCTTCCAGTCCCGCTGCTGTCAACGGAGTTTCCTGTTGTTCGTACCCTCCACCGCTGGGGAGCCCGTGGCGGTGTTGGGGGGTTGGGGTCATCACCGGCAGAATGGGAATGATTTTTAAATTTGATTTATATTGTCACATGTATTGGGGATACAGTGAAAAGTATTGTTTCTTGTGCGCTAAACAGACAAAGCATACCGTTCATAGAGAAGGAAAGGAAAGGGTGCAGTCACAGTGTTACAGTCACAGCAAAGGGTGCAGAATGTAATGTTACAGTCATAGCTTGGGTTTAGAGAAAGATTTTGGTCTGATTTATATTGTCACATGTATTGGGATACAGTGGAAAGTATTGTTTCTTGCGTGCTAAACAGACAATGCATACTGTTTAGAGAGTACACAGGGGAGAAGGAAAGGAGAAGGTGCAGAATGTAGTGTTACAGTCATAGCTTGGGTTTAGAGAAAGATTTTGATTTGATTTATTATTGTCACATGTATTAGAATACAGTGAAAAGTATTGTTTCTTGCATGCTATACAGACAAAGCATACCGTTCATAGAGAAGGAAAGGAGAGGGTGCAGTCACAGTGTTACAGTCACAGCAAAGGTGTGGAGAAAGATCAAGTTAATATAAAAATCTGATGGCAGCTGGGAAGAAGCTGTCCTCGAGTCGGTTGATACGTGACCTCAGACTTTTGTATTTTTCCCGATGGAAGAAGGTGGAAGAGAGAATGTCTGGGGTGCGTGGGGTCCTTAATTATGCTGGCAGCTTTTCTGAGGCAGTGGGACGTGTAGACAGAGTCAATGGATGGGAGGCTGGTTTGAGCGATGGACTGGGCTACGTGCACAACCCTTTGTAGTATATTTGCAGTCTTCATCAGAGCAGGAGCCATACCAAACTGTGATACATCTGGAAAGAATGCTTTCTATGGTGCATCTGTAAAAGTTGATGAGAGTCGTAGCAGGGATGCCAAATTTCCTTTGACTCCTGAGAAAGCAGAGGCATTGGTGGGTTTTCTTAACTATAACGTTGGTGTGGAGGGACCAGGACAGGGTTGTTGGCGCAATGGCTGGTCTATCCCATCTTAAGTATTTGGAAGCCTGTGTTTGGCCTGTCATTTGTCTTAGAATGTAACCGGTGATAACATTGGATCTGCTGTAATGTGACCAATGGTAACAAGCTGTAAGGGTCAGCTGACCCAGTAAACCATGGAACCAATTACAGAATGATGTGATGATCAGCTGACTCACTATAAATAAGAACCTGTTGGGAATTGTGGTGAAGCTTGGAATGGCCCAGGGCGAGTCCCCAAGTTTGGAGTAATGAAGTTTCCTTATTAAACCCTTTCTTTGATTTATAAACTGGAGTTAAGTTTGTCATATTTTTATTGTCTGCATTTGAAGAGTTCATTCTGAAGAAACAACTTGGAGATAACTGAACAGGCTGCAAATTGAGGTTCATATCTGCCAGTGGTAACAAGCCCACCTCATGTAGGACACCACCCTGCATTGGATCCCACCATACAGTTCCATCCAACCCATTTGGTCACCAATGATTTTCATACCAATCTACAATCATATTCAACATGACCTGCTCGATTAGAAAGTCAGAATTTCCTAACAAAAGTCTCCGACAAGTCATCCCTTTATCCAAAGCCTCCAGAGCCGGTTGTGTTTCCGATACTGCATGTAACCTTAGGCCTACTTACATTACAATGACTGAAGCCTAGACTCGCTATTCCATCCCAATTCTCTTCCCGCACCTACTGATGCACTAAGGCAGACTTTCGTCTCTTCCCCTAGTTAGTTATTCCTGGAACAGGCCGCTAGTCTGTTGCCAGAGGCTTAAATAGCTTGAGGGGCAACGCACCATATCAAGTGTAGCTAACCAGGAGTCTCTCCTCACACTCTTACTGCCAACCATTGGCGTGTTTGGAAGGATTTTGTGGGTCGACACTCAATGGCCATTCATGCCACGCTCCCGCTGCAGCAAGGTCAGAGCGTGTGGCGCCCAGCCCAATCTCCAGTCGCTGCAGCGGGATGGGAAAATCCCGCCGGTGTGAACGGCCATAACAATCCGGCCAACCTGTTTGACCGCGCTAAGAATGCAACTTTCTTGGCCATCAAGTCCTGGGGTGGGGCTCGAACCCGGAGCTTCTGGCTCAGAGGCAGGGTAGCTACCCATTGCACCACAAGACCTCCTAGGCTAGCTATTGTCTAAAGTAAATAAAATGGCTAAAAGAAGTAAGATACGCCACTGAATAATGAAGGTCATGTGCAGGGTCGGATTGTGCCAGCTGGGTTCACAGAATATCCATGTTAAAACAGTGCGGTGTTTGGATGAGTTCAGTTTTAGGATTTACAGTTAAAGGATACTCAACTTGTATTAAAACATCAGCTTCCACTAGGGGAGTGGTATCACAGGAGCTTCAGTGAAGGCTGAAGTGAGAAGTCACATTGCCTGTACTTCACTGGTGTTCTCCAGTGGAGGCAGTGGTGTAGTGTTATTGTCACTACATTAGTAATCCAGAGGCCTAAAGTCATGCTCTGGGACCTCGGTTCAAATCCTGCTTCGGCAGATGGTGAAATTTGAATTCAATAAAAAATATCTGGAATTAAGATGGCTTCACAGCGCCAGGGATTCGGGTTCGATTCCCAGCTTGGGTCACTGTATGTGTGGAGTTTGCACATTCTCTCCATGTCTGTGTGGGTTTCCTCCGTGGGCTCCAGTTTCCTCCCGCACTCCAAAGATGTGCGGGTTAGGTGGATTGGCCATACCAAATTGCCGCCTGGTGTCAGGGGGACTAGCTAGGGTAAATGTATGGGGTTATGGAATAGGGCCTGGGTGGGATTGTGGTCGGTGCAGATTCGATGGGCCAAATGGTCTCCTTCTGCACTGTAGGGTTCAATGGTCAATGATGACCATGAAACCATTGTCGAATGTTGTAAAAACCCATCTAGTTCGCTAATGTCCTTTAGGGAAGGAAATCTGCCATCCTTACCTGGCCTGGCCTATATGTGATTCTAGAACCACAGCAATGTGGTTGACTCTCAACTGCCCTCAGGTTTAAGAGCAGCTAGCACTGAACCAGGCTGTTGCTAATAACTCCTACAACTGGTCTAGGTTTTCAAATAAAAGCAAAATACTGTGCATTCTGAAAATGCTGATAATAATAAATACTGGTCCAGCCAGCGATGCTCACGTCCCATGTACTAATACAAAAAAGGAGGCAGATAAATCGCTCAAAATTATTTCTCCTAAAGAAAAACTATCTGCCAATTTTTCTCTAACTGAAATTAAAAATCCAAATTAAGATTTTTTAAACAAAGTTAAATAGCCAAAATGAATCTTTCACAATAATTTGGTTACATTTATTGATTGAATTGTGTTTTAATGCATTTGTTAACATTTGTACTTGAAAACTTGGACTATTCGAAAAGTTTAAGTTTATTTATTAATGACACAAGTAGGCTTACATTAACACTGCGATGAAGTTACTGTGAAAATCCCCCAGTCGCCACGCACCGGCACCTGTTCGGGTACACTGAGGGGCAATTTAGCACGGCCAATGCACCTAACCAGCACGTTTCTTGGACTGTGGGAGGAAACCGGAGCACTCGGAGGAAACCCACGCAGACACAGGGAGAATGTGCAGACCCCACACAGACAGCGACCTGGACCAGAATTTGAACTTGAGTCCCTGGTACGGTGAGGTAGCAGTGCTAACCACTGTGACACCGTGACACCAATAATTTGGGTTTGGGCGAAATATTTTTGCCCACATTTGTGACTTTCCCAGCTCATTGTTTGAGAGTATCCAGAATATTAAATTCTCCCAGATGCATCAAACCATTCATTCAATCAACTTCTGCTCCTGGCTGTTTCTGTTCAGTTGTTTTATTTTAAATACTTGTGGAAACTCTAACCTTTCAAATCATTAGTCAGGTAAGGTGTATATCGAGACTTTTTAACAATAAAACATAAGAGCTGAATTTCAGAGGTGAGGTGAGAGTGACAGCCCTTGACGTCAAGGCCGCATTCGATGCAGTGTAGCATCAAAGAACCCTGATGAAACTGGAATCAATGGGAATCAGGGGGAAAACGCTCCACTGGCTGGAGTCATACCTGGTACGTAGAAAGATGGTTGTGGTTGTGGAGGGGCAGTCATCTCTGCAGGAGTCCCTCAGGGGAGTGTCCTAGGCCCAACCATCTTCAGCTGCTTCATCAATGACCTTCCCTCTGTCATAAGGTCAGAAGTGGGAATGTTTACCGATGATTGCACAATGTTCAGCACCATTCGCAACTCGTCAGATACTGAAGCAGTCAAGTGCAACAAGATCTGGACAATATCCGGGCTTGGGCTGACAAGTGGCAAATAACATTCGCGCCACACAAATGCCAGGCAATAACCATCACCAATAAGAGACACTCTAACCACCGCCCCTTGACATTCAATAGTGTTACCATCACTGAATCCCCCACTGTCAACATCCTTGGGGTTATCATTGACCAGAAACTCAACTGGACTCACCACACAAACACAGTGGCTACAAGAGCAGGTCAGAGGCCAGGAATACTGTGGTGAGTAATTCACCTCCTGACTCCCCAGAGCCTGTCCACCATCTACAAGGCACAAGTCAGGAGTGTGATGGAATACTCCCCACTTGCCTGGATGGGTGCAGCTCCAACAACACTCAAGAAGCTTGACACCATCCAGGACAAAGCAGCCCACTTGATTGGCACCACATCTACAAACATCCACTCCCTTCACCACGGACGCTCAGTAGCAGCAGTGTGTACTATCTACAAGATGCACTGCAGCAATTCACCAAAGATCCTTAGACAGCACCTTCCAAACCCACGACCACTTCCATCTAGAAGGACAAGGGCAGCAGATACATGGGAACACCACCACCTGCAAGTTCTCCTCCAAGCCCCTCACCATCCTGACTTGGAAATATATCGCCGTTCCTTCGCAGTTGCTGGATCAAAATCCTGGAATTCCCTCCCTAACTGCATTGTGGGTCAACCCACAGCACATGGACTGCAGCGATTCAAGAAGGCAGCTCACCACCACCTTCTCAAGGGGAACTAGGGATGGGCCAATGACACTCATGTCCTACGGGTGAAATAAGTTACAGTACTACCGCTAACATACTCGTTACCGCTGATGTTTTGTGATCTATCAGTAGCAGAATACCACAGAATCCTACAGTACAGTAGGAGGCCGTTCGACTCATCGAGTCTGCAGCCAGAACAATCCCACCTTTTCCCCATAACTCCCACGTACTTACCCTGCTAATGCCCCTCATACTAAGGGGCAATTTAGCAAGGCCAATCATCCTAACCTACATGTCTTTGGAGTGTGGGAGGAAACCGGAGCATGTGGGGGAAACCCACGCAGACACGGGGAGAATGTGCAAACTCCACACAGACAGTGACCTGAGGCCGGAATTGAACCCGGGACCCTGGCACTGCGAGGCAGCCAGTGTGCCACCCCAAAGTGTATTACGCTGAAAGAGAGAGAGTGGCTGGAATTCTCCAACCTCGCCCGCGGCTGGGATTCTCCTGTCCCGCTGCAGTGAATGAAGTTTTGGCTGAGCGCCAAATTCTCCGATCTCACTGGCAGCGGGGCGTGCGAGACGGGAGAATCCCAGCCAGCATCTTTTCTTAAAGTAATCTTTCGCTTCTTATTCAAAGAGTTGAATTTTGAAATGACTAGACATTCAAATCATCTCACCTTTGTCTTGACAGCTACTTCCTTCTTATTTAATAAAACAGGTGAACTTTGAAAGCAAGACGATCTTTGACTGAAATGGATAGGCAGCGAGGGGAGAATGGAAGGTTAACAAGCCGAGAACAGACTTCTCACCATCAACTTGTTCTTTTGAGGCTTGAGTTGGAAGGAGGAGAGTTTGATTTGATTGATTATTGTCACATATATTGGGATACAGTGAAACGTATTGTTTCTTGTGCACTATACAGACAAAACATATCATTCATAGAGTACAGAGGGGAGAAGGAAAGGAGAGGGTGCAGAATGTAGCATTACAGTCATAGCTAGGGTGTAGAGAATTTTTTTATTCATTCATGGGATGTGGGCGGTGCTGGCTGGGCCAAGCATTTATTGCCCATCCATGAGGGCATTTAAGAGTCAACCACATTGCTGTGGCTCTGGAGTCACGTGTAGGCCAGACCAGGTAAGGACGGCAGATTTCCTTCCCGAAAGGACATTAGTGAACCAGATGGGTTTTTCCAACAATTCTTGGTCATCAGTAGACTTTTAATTCCAGATTTTTATTGAATTCAAATTTCATCATCTGCCATGGTGGGATTCGAACCCGGGTCCCCAGAGAATTACTCTGGGTCTCTGGATTACTAGTCTAGCAACAATGCCACTACGCCACTGCCTTCCCTGGTAAAAGGTCAGCTTAATATATGGTAAGTCCATTCAAAAGTCTGATGGTAGCAGGGAAGAAAATGTTCTTGAGTCGGTTGGTATGTGGTCTCAGACTTTTGTACCTTTTTCTCGACAGAAGAAGGTGGAAGAGAGTATGTCCGGGGTTCGTGGTTATGCTGCCTGCTTTCCCGAAGCAGCAGGAAGTGTAGACAGAGTCAGTGGATGGGAGGCTAGTTTGTATGATGGACTGGGCTACGTTCACAACCCTTTGGCAGCACGGTGGCACAGTGGTTAGCACTGCTGCCTCACAACGCCAGGCATCCGGATCCGATTCCCAGGTTGGGTCACTGCCTGTGTGGAGTTTGCACATTCTCCCCGTGTCTGCGTGGGTATCCTCCGGGTGCTCCGGTTTCCTCCCAGAGCCCAAAGATGTGCAGGTTAGATGGATTGGCCATGCTAAATTGACCCTCGGTGTACCCGAACAGGCTGGAGTGTAGCGACTAGGGGATTTTCACAGTAACTTCATTGCAGTGTTAATGTAAGCCTACTTGTGACTAATAAATAAACTTTTCTTTTACTTTGCAGTTTCTTATGGTCTTGGTCAGGGCAGGAGCCACACCGAGCTGTGATATATCCGGAAAGGATGCTTTCTCTGGTGCATCTGTAAAAATTGCTGAGTCGTAGCGGACATGCCAAATTTCCTTTACGTTGTGCCCACAGAGCAAGGTAAATTACTAAGAATTTTAGAGCATTTGCAACACAGAAAGCGACCATTCGATTCTCTGGCCCATAACAGTGTTTATGGTTCCACATGAGCTCCTTTTACACTCTACACCATCTAAACATACCTTTCAAATTCCTTCTCCCTCACGTGTTTACCTCAATGCCCCTTCAATGTATCTATGTGTCCACCACAACCACTCCATAGCAAACTCCCCATTCTAAGCACTCCCAGGGTAAAGACATTTCTCCTGGATTCCTTACTGCATTTATTCATGCTTATCTTATATTTAGAGGCCCAGTTTTTGATTATGTCATCCTAAAAGTGAATAGCTAGACATATCGAACAGCCTCATATGTATCGTCTTATCAAAGATTTTTTTAATGAGTGTTTTAAATTTATTTATTTTATTATTGTCACAAGTAGACTTACACTAACACTGCAATGAAGTTACTGTGAGAATCCCCAATTCGCCACACTCTGGCACCTGTTTGGGTACACTGAGGGAGAATTTAGCCTGGCCAATGCACCTAACCAGCGCATCTTTCGTCCTGTGGGAGGAAACCGGAGCCCCCGGTTCCCAATGGTAGGGGAGTCCAGAACTAGGGGTCATAGTTTGAGGATAAGGGGGTAAACCTTTTCAAACTGAGGTGAGGAGAAATTTCTTCACCCAGAGGGTGGTGGATGTGTGGAATTCACTACCACAGGAAGTTGTTGAGGCCAAAACATTTTCTCATTTCTGGAAGAAATTAGATATAGCTCTCAGGGCTAAAGGGGGGGATCAGGATATAGAATTTGATGAATGGCGGAGCAGGCTCAAAGGGCCAAGTGGCCTATTCCTGCTTCTAGTTTCTATGTTTCACCCGGAGGAAACCCACGCAGACACAGGGAGAACGTACAGACTCCACACAGACAGTGACCCAAGCCGGGAATCGAACCCAGGTCCTTGACGCTGTGAGGCAGCAGTGCTAACCCACTGCTCCACTGGACCATATCCATTGTACTGGCCCCTTAACTCCTCTTAAAATAATTCAATGCTGTCGGCAGAATATGACCTTCCTTTTAGGATCTGTGCTTTTTTTCAATTATCCATCACTATTCGTTTTGTTAAATTATCTTTTAGCAACAAATCTAGTACTTTTCCTACCTCTGACATTAAGCTAACTGATCTTTTTAAAGAAAAGAATCAGAGGAATATAATAGATAGGAAGATAAAAGTCCATCGATCCTGCTCTGCTATTCAATATGACTCTGTCTACACTTTCCGCTGCCTCGGCAAGGCAGCCAGCATAATTAAGGACCCCACGCACTCCGGACATTCTCTCTTCCACCTTCTTCCGTCGGGAAAAAGGTACAAAAGTCTGAGATCACATACCAACCGACTCAAGAATAACTTCTTCCCCGCTGCCATCAGACTTTTGAATAGGTTACCTTATATTAAGTTGATCTTTCTCTACACCCTAGCTATGGCTGTAACACTACATTCTGCACTCTCTCCTTCCCTTCTCTATGAACGGTATACTTTGTATAGTGCGCAAGAAATGTTTTTCACTGTATACCAGTACATGTGACAATAATAAATCAAATCAAATCAAATCAAATGGATGGTTGGTTTGTGATGCAGAGTGATGCCAACAGCCTGGGTTCAATTCCCAAACCAGCTGAGGTTATTCATAAAATCCCTGTCCCATGGTAATAATGGGGCCAAATCTTTTTGGAAAGGACATCCCGCGGCCCGTGCCCTCAGCTAGACTATGTCGTGCACCCTTTAGCTTGACATAATTTTTGGCATTACTGACTGGAGTTGCAATCTGATAACGATACAGTGAGAGCAATAGTGCTTTAGGCCCATAGTCAACTATAGGACCATTGGTTATTTCCTTAACCAGTGAGAGTTAAGTCTTAATAAGGAAACAATCCTGACAAAGAAGGAGGGTGAACTAGAACCAATCAGGTTTTTGTTTATATTGATTCATGGGATGTGGGTGTCACTGGCTGACTAGCATTTATTGCCCAACCATGAGGACATTGAAGAATCAACCACATTGCTGAGGATCTGGAGTCACATATAGGGCCATACCAAGCGAAGACGGCAGATTTCCTTCCCTGAAGGACAGTAGTGAACCAGATGGGTTTTTACGACAATCGACAATGGTTTCATGGTCATCATTAGGCTTTTGATTCCAGATTTTTTTGTATTGAATTCCAATATCACCATCTGCCAATTCGAACCAGGGTCCCCAGAATATCATCCTGGGTTTCTCGATTATCAGTCCAGCAACAATACCGCTCCGCCACCGCCACCCCCTAAACCAGGCAAAGAAAGAGAAATAAAAGGCTGGATTTAATGGCAGCAACCTGAGTCCAGCCAGCGTTATTTACCCATTTAAAGTGCTTTAATTGGCGGTAGGACAGGAAGGCCATGCATGAGATTCCCCAGCACAGACTTAATCGAGGTGGGGTGGGCGGGCGGGGTGGGGGGGGGAGGGGGCAGGAAGATGGTGGGATCCTCCAGCCCCTACCCTCTCTCCTAATTAAATTTCAACCTCCATCCACCGCCCTCCTCCCTCCGCTCCCCACCCCCCACCCCCCCCCCGCCACCAAATTCACCATGGGGGAGGATGTTAAATTCTTCCCAAAGAGACCGGGAGAAAAATTAGATTGAGAGGGAAAACAGAAAGAGAGAAAGGGAAAGTGATTTAGAAATGTACAGTTGGACTTTTTGTAAATTACTACCACTGAGTCCATGCAGGAGTGGAACTGAGAAAGGTTCAATTGTTCCCTCACTGTGCTGAGGAAATCGATCGTCATTGCATTAACAGTTATCAGATTATTAGGAAGATACTGACACTGTTAATTATGGACCCTCATTTTCCGCTATGAGTTAACGGGCAACTAATCCAGCAAGTTCTTCAAATAAACAGGAAGGCGAAGGGTGAGATGCCATTTATGAGCGTTAGAATGTAACCAATGATAGGGGCGGCACGGTAGCACAGTGGTTAGCACTGCTGCTTCACAGCTCCAGGGACCTGGGTTTGATTCCCGGCTTGGGTCACTGTCTGTGTGGAGTTTGCACATTCTCCTCGTGTCTGCGTGGGTTTCCTCCGGGTGCTCCGGTTTCCTCCCACAGTCCAAAGATGTGCGGGTTAGGTTGATTGGCCATGCTAAAATTGCCCCTTAGTGTCCTGGGATGCGTAGATTAGAGGGATTAGTGGGTAAAATATGTAGGGATATGGGGGTAGGGCCTGGGTGGGATTGTGGTCGGTGCAGACTCGATGGGCCGAATGGCCCCTTTCTGTACTGTAGGATTTCTATGATTCTATAAGATTGGTTCTGTTGTAGTGTGACCGATGGCAACAAGCTGTAAGGGTCAGCTGATCCAATAAACTATGTAACCAATGACAAAATGATGTGATGATCAGCTGACCAGCTGACTCAGTATAAATGAGAACCTGTTGGGAATTGTGAAATTGCTTGGAATGGTCCAGGGTGAGGCCTCAAGTGTTGGAGTAATGAAGTTTATTTATTGAACCTTTTTCTTTGATTTAACTGTTGGAGTGAGTTTTGTTTCATTTCATTGCCTCAGAAAGAGCACTTTCTGTTGGATGAGCAGTGAGAAGTGAATGATGGATTGGCTAAAGTCAACCAGCATGTTCTGGAGAATTGGGACTCATGATGCATCTTTTAATCACCTGAACTTGCTGGCCATGTCGTTGACATGGGGTAGCACGGTGGCACGGTGGTTAGCACTGCTGCCTCACAGCGCCAGGGACCCAGGTTCGATTCTGACCTCGGGCCACTGTCTGTGTGGAGTTTGCACATTCTCCCCATGTCTGTGTGGGTTTCCTCCGGGTGCTCCGGTTTCCTCCCACAGTCCAAAGATGTGCTGGTTAGGTTTATTGGCCATGCTAAATTGACCCTAGTGTCAGGGGATTAGCAGGTTAAATATGTGTATGAGGAATGGTTGAGGACTCTGGGTCTGTACTCATTGGAGTTTAGAAGGATGAAGGGGATCTTATTGAAACTTACAGGCTACTGTGAGGCCTGGATAGAGTGGACGTGGAGAGGATGTTTCCATTAGTAGGAAAAACTAGAACCAGAGGGCACAACCTCAGGCTAAAGGGACGATCCTTTAAAACAGAGATGAGGAGGAATTTCTTCAGCCAAAGAGTGGCGAATCTGTGGAACTCTTTGCCACAGAAGGCTGTGGAGGCCGGGTCATTGAGTGTCTTTAAGACTGAGATAGATAGGTTCTTGATTAATAAGGGGATCAGGGATTATGGGAAAAGGCAGGAGAATGGGGATGAGAAAAATATCAGCTATGATTGAATGGCAGAGCAGACTCGATGGGCCAAATGGTCTAATTCTGCTCTTATGTCTTATGGTCTTATATGGGGTTACAGGGATAGGGCTTGGGTGGGATTGTGGTAGGTGTAGACTCGATGAGCCGAATGGCCTCCTTCTGCACTGAAGGGATTCTATGATTCTGTGGTTCTATGACACGCCATTCATTTTCCAGAAATATTTAGTCCAATATTATAACAGTCAGTTACACGACTGATAGATTCTGGGCTGAATTGACATCTACACTGGTCAGCCTTTTCAAAGGCAGCTTCCCAGGTGAGTGGGGCAGGTAGGAAAGATGCCAGTGTGAACGGGGCGTGAACAGGGTTTAATATAAAAACAGAAAATGTTGGATAAACTCAGCAGATCTGGCAGCATCTGAGGAGTAAACACAGTAAGAGGTTTAACAACACCAGGTTAAAGTCCAACAGGTTTACTTGGTAGCAAAAGCCACACCCACAGCATCTGAGGAGGCAGAAACTGAGTTAACATTTCGAGACCCTATGACATTTCTTCAGAATTCTTCACATCCCAATCTGTAATTATCTTGCGATTGTGTCTTTGCCTCTATATGCCGTGTTTGTGAACCTACCTCTCCATGCACCTGATGAAGGAGCAGCGCTCTGAAAGCTCATGATTCCAAATAAACCTGTTGAACTTTAACCTGGTGTTGTGAGACTTCTTACTGTGCCCACCCCAGTCCAACACCGGCATCTCCATCTCATGGCTACCATCGACACCACAAACCGCCGGCTCAAAATGGAGAGGATTTTCAAGAAGATCCTGCATATTGACACAGACATTAAGCAAGAAAGTAGACAAGATCCCGAAAGGACTACAGATCATGAACCCACCCAAGTCAGGCTACAACACAGACTATGCTGAGAGACTCTGCCTTTGCATCTCTCTCACACTCCTTAGCCACCTCGTACACCAACTCCACAGCAGACTTGATTACCTGTTAAGACTCGCATTCCAACCATTCTTCATATTCCAATCTGTAATTTATCTTGCAATTGTGTCTTTGCCCATATATACTGTGTTTGTGAACCTACCTCCACTCACCTAATGAAGGAGCAGAGCTCCGAAAGCTTGTAATTCCAAATAAACCTGTTGGACTTTAACCTGGTGTTGTGAGACTTCTTTCAATGTCCACCCCAGTCCAACGTCGGCATCTCCACATCATGAACTGAAGAGGAGTAGAGATGTGATGGTTTATATGGTAGGAGAGGGGGGTGGAGAGGAGGGAGCAGAGTAGAAGGTCAGGGAAAGGTCAGAGCTCGGGGGAGATTGACAAAGGTGTCAGAGACTCAGGACAAAGAGAGTGTTAACGGTAGCATTAAGGATTAGAGAAGGTACTGATAGTGGCACAAAGAGTAGAGTGTGTCAATAGGAGAAGGAAGATCAGTGCTCAGTGAAAGCAAAACAAGTGACAGATGGCCCTTTGAAGGAGGAGGGGTGGTTAGCATTAGGACAAAGAAAGGAAGCAAAAAAGGGGTCAAGATGGAGCAGAAAGATCACAGTCTAATTTAGTGAGTTGGGTTTACTCTGGCGAGATGTATTCCTGGAGATTTCATCTTTATTCTTTCATTGGATGCGAGCGTCACAGGCCAGGCCAGCATTTGTTGCCCATTCCTAATTACCCTTGAACTGAGTGACTTGCTTGGCCATTTCAGAGGGGCACTTTTCAGTCAACCACATTGCTGTGGATCTGGAGTCACCTGTAGGCCAGACAGGGTAAGGAAAGCAGCTTTTCTTCCTCAAAGGGCATTAGTGAGCCAGAAGGGCTTTTACAACAATCGATGACAGATATTGCAATGACCATCACTGAGACAAGCTTTACATTCCAGAGTTATGGACCGAATTTGAATTCCACCAGCTGCCATGGTGGGATTTGAACCCAGAGGATTAACCTGGACCCTCTGGATTACTGGTTCTCTGGTATTACCACGAGGCATCCATCTCCCCCTGACTTTCATCACATGACTTTCCCCCGCACTCCAGCCAATAGTTGGCCAACACATCCGTCCTTGTGACACACTGCCTTTCTACACTATTGGAAAGCAAAAACACTCATTACCCAATTGGTTGATGCTTGATTATCAGCCAAACAGTTTACCACCACCCCCCCTCTCCTATTTTCAATATTTATATATCTGGTGAAGAGAAATGTTCAAATGTTCAAAGAAAATGACAATTTTCCAAAATGTCCCAATGATTTTTCCCCCAGGGTTGCACACAGTGTTATCCAAGAGATTGATTTTCAATTCGCGGAGATCTTTGGCCCATCCTGGAGGATTGGCAGCCTGAGCTACGACTCTCACCAACTTCTACAGATGCACCATAGAAAGCATCCTTTCCGGATGTATCACAGCTTGGTATGGCTCCTGCTCTGACCGAGACTGCAAGAAACTACAGAGGGTTGTGAACGTAGCCCAATCCATCACGCAAACCAGCCTCCCATCCATTGACTCTGTCTACACTTCCCGCTGCCTCAGCAAAGCAGCCAGCATAATTAAGGACCCCATGCACCGAACATTCTCTCTTCCACCTTCTTCCGTCGGGAAAAAGATACAAAAGTCTGAGGTCACGCACCAACCGACTCAAGAGCAGCTTCTTCCCTGCTGCCATCAGACTTTTGAATGGACCTACCTCGTATTAAGTTGATCTTTCTCTACACCCTAGCTATGACTGTAACACTACATTCTGTACCCTCTCCTTTCTTTCTCCCCTATGTACTCGATGAACGGTATGCTTTGTCTGTAGAGTGCACAAGAAACAACACTTTTCACTGTATCAGAATAAATTGACCCTAGTGTCAAGGGGATTAGTAGGGTAAATATGTGGGGTTGTGGGGATAGGGCCTGGGTGGGATTGCGGTCGGTGCAGACTCGATGGGCCAAATGGCCTCCTTCTGCACTGTAGGGATTCTATGTGTCAATAATAAGTCAAATCAAATCATTACCCAATTCACTGATGCTCGACTGTCAGCCAAACAGTCTTTTCCTCCCTATTTTTAATATTTTTATCTCCGGTGAAAAGAAATGTTCAAACGAAAATGACAAAGAAAAATTATTTTCTAAGCGCTGATTTTTCTCCAGGGTTGCTTACAGCAGTGTCCTGGAGATTGGCCTACAGTTCCTGGAGACTCGTGCCCAATCCTGGGGGGGTGTTGGTAACCCCGAGAGAGGGGTGTGGATCTCCAAGCTCAGCGAATATAGTCAGTGAGAATCTGCGCTGAGGTACACCGTAAGGCCATGTGGGTTCTGGGTAAGTCAGTTCACATCCTGCCCACAATGAGTGTTCTCTAATCCGTGACAATACCTTTACCTCACGCAGAGAATTTACGAGTTTAATTTTGAAGCGATTCTACCTACAATGTTGCTTGCACTGCGCTGTGTTCTGCAATCGCCGCGGTGATTTATAGCTGATGGTTACTCATATAAAGTCCCAAAGAGGCTCAAACGAAAGTTGCTCGTATGGGAGAATGCTCCAGTTGCCACTTAACCTTTAACCTGCTGGTTGCTTGCGAGTATTTACATGGTCAAGTGTTGATGACATGTACGCTTTTGATTTACCGATCAGGATTATCTTTAACTGTTTGATTTATTTGCCTCATCCATTAAACTCGAAAAGGTCTATTAAGGTCTTTCTTGTAAGCTTCAAAGCCATTTTTTTTTTAAAGCGCGAAGATTTGCTCATCAATTTTATTTCAGGCTCACCAAATCTTATGTTGCAATTGTAAATTTTCTCTGCTCCCGAAACAATTGCAAAGGGGGAAAGAGAAAACCCGTGCATTAAAATTTATTAAATGCTGCGTCTTTTGTTTGGAAATCTCAAACCAGGTTTTTTTGACTCGCTGGGGTGACTCCATTCTCTGTTACGCAGAACAGTACAGCACAGGAACAGGCCCTCCGGCCCACCATGTTGTGCCGAACACGATGCCATTGACTCTGGCCGGGATTTTCCGAACTCACCCGGGCGAGGCTCGTAAAGTCCCGCCCGAGGCCAACAGAGAATTCCATTCTGTGAGCCTCGCCTGCCCCGATTCCAGGGCAGGCGGTACAATTCCGGTGGTACAATTCCGGCCTCTGTCTACACTTCCCGCTGCCTCGGAAAAGCCACCATCATAATCAAGGACCCCAACACCCCGGACATTCTCTCTTCCACCTTCTGCTGTCGGGAAAAAGATACAAAAATCTGAGGTCACGTACCAACCGACTCAAGAACAGCTTCTTCCCTGCTGCCGTCAGACTTTTGAATGGACCTACCTCGCATTAAGTTGATCTTTCTCTACACCCTAGCTATGACTGTAGCACTGCATTCTGCACTCTCTCCTTTCCTTCTCTATGAATGGTATGCTTTGTCTGTATAATATGCAAGAAATAATACTTTTCACTGTATACTAATACATGTGGCAATAATAAATCAAATCAAATCAACTTAACCTAATCCCTTCTCCCTGCCCTTGCTCTATATCCATTTATACCTTGCATATTCATGTGCTTATCTAAAAGCCCCTTAAATGCACCTGTCATATCTGCCTTCACCACCAACCCTGGCAGCGAGTGCCAGACACTTACCCTTCTCTGTGTAAAAAACCTGCCCCTCACATCTCCTTTGAAGTTTCCCGGTTCAATTCTCCGGCCGTTCACACCCCGGCGCAAGCGAGGACGGAGAATCTGGCGCTCACCAAATCTCTGTACAGTGCAGCGGGACCAGAGAAACTTCCACTGGCGGGAATGGCCGGAAAATCCCGGCTTAGATCTTGCTGCTGAGAATCCCATTTCCAGCCTGGATCTTGCTGGTGAGAATCCTGACTCTTGTGAGATTTTGCACCCGTGTTGTTGTTTACGCTCGCAGCCAGTTTGGGGGCAAAATCACCCCTATTAACACTGTTTTCTCTCCGCCCCCGCCCCCCCCCGCCCCCCCAGACGTGCTGCCAGACCTATTCAACATTTTCTGTTTTTAAACTTCAGATTTCCAGCATTTGGCTTTGATGCTAAGACCCTCAATTTATTTTTCCCCGGAGTCAGGGCGATCGCAGTGGGAAGGGAGGCCGCAGCCTGATTCTCTCCTGCTGCAGTCCAAGCGTAGCAGAGAGGTCAAAGGGTGCAGGTGGCTCAGGTCCTATAGGGTCGTGGGTGAGGTCAAGGAAGGAAATGCTAACAAGACAGGCAAAGTCTGAGAAAATGTTTCATTTCCCAACATGGAATCTCTACATCCCGACCCTCTCCAATCTGAATCATCGACAAAACATAAACAACCTTGTTTATTTTCCAAGTTCCGAGTTGTTGACGAAAATATATTATTTTATCGTTTCCTTTGGCTTGTGTATCTTGCGGTTGACAGGAAGAAGAAAATAAAGGAGAGAATTGCAAATTTACGCATCGCTTTTTCCTGTTTTTAATTCTTTTCTTCAGTTCTAACCAATTCCCGCCTCGGGTCACTGTCTGTGTGGAGTCTGCACATTCTCCTCCATGTTTCCTCCGGGTGCTCCGGTTTCCTCCCACAGTCCGAAAGATGTGCTGGTTAGATGCATTAGCCGTGCTAAATTCTCCCTCAGTGTACCCGAACAGGCGCCGGAGTGTGGTGACTAGGGGATTTTCACAGTACCTTCATTGCAGTGTTAATATAAGCCTACTTGTGACACTAATAAATAAACTTTAAACTTTAAACTTTAACTTCTACAGTGCAGGAAGGGGTTGACACCACAGTGGCTGACCTGTATCACCCCAGAGATGTCTGTTTGGAGGTCTGACACAGTGTGATCCTCCAACCAGATCCACACTCCTTTCTCTTGTCCACGTGGGACAATTTGATGCATGAACACAACATAAGCTGGGAGCAATAAAAAGGCAAGTTTCTGTGCGCTTCTGAGTGGCAGCACATTACTTTGTCTTGTCCCCAGGTTGACTCTCCCAGTAATTCTCCCCCCCCCCACCCCCCCCCGCCACCCCTATCCCCTATCCCTATCCCTATCCCCTCCCTGTTGCAAAACAATTCACTGCACTTGTGGCGCAGTGGTTAGCATTGCCGCCTCACAGCGCCAGGGACCCGGGTTCAATTCCAACCTTGGGTCACTGTCTGTGTGGAGTTTGCACATTCTCCCCGTGCCTGCGTGGGTTTCCTCCAGGTGCTCCGGTTTTCTCCCACACTCCAGAGATGTGCAGATTAGGTGGATTGGCCATGCTAGATTGCCCCTTTGTTACAGGGGAATTCGCAGGGTAAATATGTGGGGTTATGGGGATTGGGCCTGGGTGGGATTGTGGTCGGTGCAGACTCGATGGGCCGAATGGCCTCCTTCTACACTGTTCTATGATCTCTTCTGAAATGACAAGTTGAAATCAAGAACTCTGTGCCTGAAGCAAGTTGTGTACACAAAGTTGTAAACCTCTACAAAACAGTGCGTCAGTTACAATCATATCTCCACTCCCCGTTGAGACAGCAAAAGGCAAGGAAATCTGGAATGAAAAAAGAAAGACATTTTGGAATGATTACATTTTAAAATAAACAATTGAGTTTATTTATTAGTGCCACAAGTAGGCTTACATTAACACTGCAATGAAGTTCCTGTGAAAATCCCCTAGTTGCCACACTCGGGCACCTGTTCGGGTGCACTGAGAGAGAATTTAGCACGGCCAATGCACATAACCAGCACATCTTTCGGACTGTGGGAGGAAACTGGAGCACCCAGAGGAAACCCACGCAGACACGGGGAGAATGTGCAAACTCCACACAGACAGTGACCCAAGCCAGGAATTGAACCCATGTCCCTAGCGCTGTGAGGCAGCAGTGCTAACCGCTGTGCCACCGTTCTTGAATGGGGAGTTGGTTTAGCTCAATTGGCTGGATAGCTGGTTAGTGATGCAGAGTCGGCGCCAACAGCGTGGGTTCAATTCCCGTACCGGCTGGGGTTATTCATGAGGGCCCCGCCTTCTCAATCTTGCCTGAGGTGTGGTGATCCTCAGGTTAAATCACCACCATCTATAAAAGCAAAACACTGCGGATGCTGGAACGTGAAACATAAACACAAGATGCTGGAAAATCTCAGCAGTTCTGACAGCATCTGTGGGGAGAGAATGGAGCCAACATTTCAAGTCTGGATGACTGTCAGACCTACTGAGAAGGTGGCATGGTGACGCAGTGGTTAGCACTGCTGCCTCACAGCTCCAGGGACCCGGGTTCGATTCCCGGCTTGGGTCACTGCCTGTTTCGGAGTCTGCACGTTCCCCCTGGCTTTCCTCCGGGTGCTCCGGCTTCCTCCCACAGTCCATAAGACATGCTGGTTAGGTGCATTGGCCGTGCTAAATTCTCCCTCAGTGTACCCGAACAGGCGCGGGAGTGTGACGACTAGGATTTTCACTTCATCGCAGTGTTAATGTAAGCCTACATGTGACATGAGTAAATAAATGTAAATCACCACCAGTCAGCTGTCCCCGCTCAAGGGGGAGAACAGCCTTTGATCATCTGGGAGGGACTATGGTGGCTTTACTTATATTTCTTGAGTAAAAGCCAACACTATTGCAAAACAAGACAGTTTTATGGTGCCTGGAACACACGATCAGTTAAGAAGCTGCCCTCCACTTGGAATTGAAGTGACTAACTGTCAGATTCTTTGAGGGCATTATCGGTCAACATTAACGCTAGTAAAAATGAGCGATCGCAAAGCCACACCGAACATATCCCAATCCACCAAGATCAACCAGCTATACATAAGAGTTGTGGAGGATGGAGCATTGCAGGAGAGCTTTGCCAAGTGTCCTCTCTCTCCGGTGAAGGGTCTGCGACATAATGCTCCGTGTCAGCTGGCCGTTCCACTGGATTAGTGAAGAAATATAAAACCTTTGTTAAAGCGCGCTGATGTTGTAAAAGTGCGTCCCGAGACTTGTATTTTACTGCCTGAAACTGTAACCCAAAGTAAACAAGCCGTAAAGGATATATTTTTCTCGAGAGGGGTGGACAGTTATGAGAACTTTAGTTGAATGAAATACTGAACTTTGAAACAATACTGATTTGGTTAATCCTCTGCTGACGTCTCACAGCTGTTTGATATTTTCCTCCGAGGTCAGGCCTGTACAACACCAGCTCTTTCTGGGACCAGTTGATTTTCAAACATCTCCACTGTGCCTGCTGATGTTATTAGATTTATAATTGTTAAATCGCACACTTCTTGATTTGATTGGATTTGATTTATTATTGTCACGTGTATTGGGATACAGTGAAAAGTATTGTTTCTTGCGCGCTATACAGACAAAGCATACTGTTTGTTGCACGGTGGCACAGTGGTTAGCACTGCTGCCTCACAGCACACAGGGACCCGGGTTCATATTCCGGCTTGGGTCGCTGTGTGGAGTTTGCACATTCGCCCCGTGTCCACGTGGGTTTCCTCTGGGTGCTCTGGTTTCCTCCCACAGTCTGAAAGACGTGCTGGTTAGGTGCATTGACCACGCTAAATTCTCCCTCAGTGTACCCGGACAGACGCCGGAGTGTGGCAAATAGGGGATTGTCACAGTAACTTCATTGCAGTGTTAATGTAAGCCTTACTTGCGAATAATGAATAAACTTTAACTCTACTTTTACATAAGGCAGAAGGAAAGAAGAGGGTGCAGAATCTAGTGTTACAGTCATAGCTAGAGTGTAGAGAAAGATCAGCTTGAGATAGGATCATAAGAACATAAGAACTAAGAGCAGGAATAGGCCATCTGGCCCCTCGAGCCTGCTCTGCCATTCAATAAGATCATGGCTGATCTTTTCATGGACTCAGCTCCGCTTACCCGCCCGTTCACCATAATTCCTTTACTGTTCAAAAATTTACCTATCTTTGCCTTAAAAGATTCAATGAGGTAGCCTCAACTGCTTCACTGGGCAGGGAATTCCACAGATCCACCTCAATATAAGATAGGCCCATTCAAAAGTCTGATGGCAGCAGGGAAGAAGCTGTCTTTGAGTCCATTGCTACGTGTTCTCAGACTTTTGTACCTTTTTCTCGACGGAAGAAGGTGGAAGAGAGAATGTCCGGGGTGCGTGGGGTCCTTGATTATGTTGGCTGCTTTTCTGAGGCAGTGGGAAGTGTAGACAGAGTCAATGGATGGGAGGCTGGTTTGCGTGATGGATTGGGTCACGTTCATCTCTGGTCATCATCTTCTGTCTTGTAACACATGGGAGGCAATGGCCTAGTGGTATTATCACTAGACTATTCATCCAGAAACTTAGTTAATGTTCTGCATTCGTATCCCACCACCATCTACTGATGACCATGAAACCATTGTCGATTGTTGGGAAAACCCATCTGGTTCGCTAATGTCCTTTAGTGAAGGAAATCTGCCGTCCTTACCCGGTCTGGCCTACATGTGACTCCAGTGCAACAACAATGTGGGTTACTCTGAACTGCGAGCTACTCACAGAACAGGAACAGGCCCTTCGGCCCACTTGGTTGTATCAATCACTACAAAGTCATGAGCAATAATTGCTGGTCTGCGACACCCATGTCCCACGAATGAATAAAAAAACCCACCAAAGTTATGAGCGTAAAAACTTTGAAAATTAGTTCTAGGGCTCATAGAGGAAATCAAACCAATTTCAACTCACACAGTCATATCCACACATATCCAGTCAGGATCTCTGGATTGAGGGAACCCAGTTAATTTTCTTCTCCTTAATCCAGAGTGCAATGGCCTACTATAGTTTTCCTATTGCCTCCCTAACTCCATACAAACAGAGGATCAAACTGGGGACCTTCTTGAGCCAAGAGATTTGCCTCTGAGCCACGGGGCCATCAGTTCCTCCACATCCGTTGAGAGAATGAATCCCTGAGCACGTTAATGTTACAGTGAAACCGATGACGGTAACGGTGAACGGCGCCGTGCTACCAATCAGCAGAATCATCGCCACAGCGGAGACATTGAAAGAGGTTGGAGGATATCGACCTAAATCTTCTGGTTCCGCCATCACGGAATGGTCACGGGCTGGATGGATCGTCTGACGGACCAGCAGAAGACCCGTTGACCTCAGCTGAAAAGTTGCGGTCCTGGGGCAGGCGGGACTGGAAAATCCCACCCTTCACATCTTGGGGAGGGCAAAGAAAGCAAGGGAATACCCAATAATTGGGAAGATATTGTTGCGATGTGGAGCAGAGTAATTGTAGATTGGTGTTTGTAAAATTGTAAGATGTTCGATACAAAGAATTATATGGTCCCTTTAAAAAGGTGATGCTTAAAGAGTTAAAAAAAATGCAAGTACATATAGAGTACCCAAAGTGAAACATTTGTATCGAAGACCAAGGCAACAGGCTTTCAGGTTTTTTGAATTTTTTTGAATTCAGCCGATCAATTTGAATTGGGCTTTTAGGGCAGCACGGTGACACAGTGGTTAGCACTGCTGCCTCACAGCTCCAGAGACCCAGGTTCAATTCCTGGCTGGGTCACTGTCTGTGTGGTGTTTGCACATTCTCCCCGTGTCTGCCTGGGCTTCCTCCAGGTGCTCCAGTTTCCTCCCACACTCCAAAGATGTGTGGGTTAGGTGGATTGGCCATGATAAATTGCCCCTTAGTATTAGGAGGACTAGGTAGGGTAAATGCATAAGATTATGGGTTAATGGGGATAGGGCCTGGGTGGGATTGTGGTCAATGCAGTCTCGATGGGTCAAATGGCCTCCTTCTGCACTGTAGGGATTCTATACCACTCTATAGATACCAAGAACCTATTAAATTTAAGTCCGATGGTTTTGGCAACTTAGGACCAATCCTATTGTGGGGGATATTGATATCCCATCACAGGAATAAAAGGAAGAGGGCAGTGGGACAAAAGCAGAGAGTAACTGACAACTGCTAATATGATGTGGGGATGCCGGCGTTGGACTGGGGTGAACGCAGTAAGAAGTCTCACAACACCAGGTTAAAGTCCAACAGGTTTATTTGGTAGCAAATACCATAAGCTTTCGGAGCGCCGCTCCTAGCTAGAATAACAGCTCTGAGTTCAGCTCTGAGCTTCATTTATGTCTTAAGAGAAAGCATCATCTTGATAGCAAAGGTACGAAAGAAGAAAGAAGAAAGTAGAACCAACAGAGAAGGCCCAGAATATTCTAGAAGACACAAAGCCTGGTTGTAATTTAGAGAGTGACTGAAATTCTATTGTTTTGTTAGTGAGTAGGAATTGTATTTATCTGAACGGCATTCCATTAGAATCGTGTTTTATTTGGTTTGTTAATAATTTAGTTAACCTGTTCACTATTAGTTAGATAAATAAAGTGTTATTTGTTGATTTTAGAGAGAGTGTCAGGTAGTTATTTTGATTTAAATGTTGCTGAAAGCAGATCGTACCACTTCACACTCTAACAGATTATGAGGCGAGGTCTCCTCTTTGAGTGGTTAGGTGTTAGTTCTCAGAGGGGGAATCCACCTCCACTCTATAACAATATCAAGAGGGTTTGAGGAGGTGAGAGACCTTGGAGTGCATGTCTATGGGTCCCTGAAGGTGGCAGGACACGTGAACAAGGCAGTGAAGAAAGCAAATGGAATGCTTTCCTTTATTGGGCGATTTATTGAATACAAAAGCAGGGATGGAATGGTGGGGCTGTATAAAATATTTAATTTGATTGATAGAAGGATTGGAAGGGACATGAGGCAAAACCTTTTTCACCCAGAGGGAGGTAGGCGTCTGGAATTCACTGCCTAGTTGAGACTGAAACACTCAACTCATTTAAAAAGTATCTGGAATTTCTTCTGAAGTGCTGTAACCTGCAGGGCTGTGGACCAGGGGCTGGAAAATGGGATTAAGATAAACAGTTAGTTTCCTTTTTCCCTTTTTTAGCCAGGATGAGCTGAATGGCCTCTTTCTGCATTGTAATTGTACTATGGTTCAAAATCCTGGAACCCCCTCCCTAACAGCACAGTGGGCGTACCTACACCCCAGGGACGGCAGTGATTCAAGAAGGCAGCTCACCACCACCGAGAAGGGCAACTGCGGATGGGCAATAAATGCTGGTCTAGCCAGCAATGCCCACATATCTTGACTGAACTAATAATAAAAAAACAATATTTAGGGTTTTCACATGCATACCACCCACTTTGGTGTAATACAATGTGGAAGATGATGCAATTAAAGTCTTAGCTCAAGAAAGGATTGTGGACGTAATGGTAATGTCGCTGGGCTAGTAATCCTGAAGCCTTGATGCCCTTGGGAAATGTGATCAAATCCCAACATGGCAGCCGGTGGAATTTGAACTTTGTGCGTCGCTGGCTGGCCAGCATTTATTGCCCATCCCTAGTTGCCCTTGAGAAGGTGGTGGTGAGCTGCCTTCTTGAATCGCTGCAGTCCATGTTCTGTGGGTTGACCCACAATGCCATTAGGGAGGGAATTCCAGGATTTTGACCCAGTGACTGTGAAGGAATGGAGGTATATTTCCAAGTCAGGATGGTGAGTGGCTTGGAGGGGAACTTGCAGGTGGTGGTGTTCCCATGTATCTGCTGCCTTTGACCTTCTAATTGGAAAGACAAGGTTGTGGGTTTGGAAGGTGCTGTCTAAGGATCTTTGGTGAATTGCTGTAGTGCATCTTGTAGATAGTACACACTGCTGCTCCTGAGCGTCGGTGGTGGAGGGAGCGGATGTTTGTGGATGTGGTGCCAATCAAGCGGGGCTGCTTTGCCCCGAATGGTGTTAGGCTTCTTGAGTGTTGGTGGTGCTGCACCCATCCAGGCAAGTCAAGAAGCTTGACACCATCCAGGACAGAGCAGCCCACTTAATTGGTACCACATCCACAAACATCCACTCCCTCCACCACCGATGCTGGATTAATAAAATTTGGAATTAAAAGCTAGTCTCAGTATTGATGCTCAGGAAACCATCATTAAAGTTGTAAAAACCCATTTGGTCCACTAATATCCTTCAGGGACAGTTATATGAGTATCAGGAGCTCCTGTTGTGAACCCTTCGCTATATCAGACTCATTATCAATTCAAGTGGAGTGTTGTCCAGGAGGAGGTGCAACACCTTTGATTGGTTCATTAAAAAATGGCACCTTGCTGTTCTCCCAGGCCTGTTTAATCCTTCGATAATGGGAGAATAATCATTGTCAGAGTGTGTGGTTTAAAAGCTAATTCATGTGCAATGTCAATTCATGGCAACTGATCAATGCCATTGATTTCACTCGATTGGAATATTTAACTTGCAAGTTATTGACTCATAGAATCCCTGGGTGGGATTGTTATCAGTGCTGGCTCGATGGGATGACTCATGAAGCAATAAGCTTTACTCACCTTTCGAATAATAATGAACTTAGACCAGTGATTATAGCACAACGCTTATAGACTAAGTTGTAAACCTTGAAGAATTCTCAGCAGGTCTGACAGCATCTGTGGAGGGAGAATAGAGCCAACTTTGGATGATATTGGAATAGTGTAGATTAGAGGGGCTTTAGATTGGTACCACTGGTCGGCGCAACATCGAGGGCCGAAGGGCCTGTACTGCGCTGTAATGTTCTATGTTCTACGTTTTCGAGTCTGGATGATTCTTTTTTTCTGGGTGATCCAGAAACATTGGCTCTATTCTCTCTCCACAGATGCTGTCAGATCTGCTGAGATTTTCCACCATTTTCTGTTTTTGTTTCAGAATCCAGCATCCGCAGTGTTTTTCCTTTTCATAGAATGGCATCATAGAATCCAACAGTGCAGAAGGAGGCCATTCAGCCCATCGAGCCTGCACTGACAACAATCCCACCCAGGCCCTATCCCTGTAACCCCACATATTTACCCTGCTTATCACCCTGACACTAAGGGGCAATTTAGCACGGCCAATCAACCTAACCCACCCATCTTTATATTTAAGTTGAAAACATGGGCTGCAATAGAACTGTCGAGTCAACTAAAAGTTATCATACACATTTATTTTTCCCATGTACAGACTTGCCAGTGAGCTCCTCCTCTCAGAGGTTCCCTGTGGGACAAATCCACCATAAAAACCAAGCTACTTAAACTGGGATAAAGGCAAAATACTGGGGATGCTGGAATCTGAAACAAAAACAGAAAGTGCTGGAAAATCTCAGCAGGTCTGACAGCATCTGTGAGGAGAGAATAGAGCCAACATTTCGAGTCAGGGTTTTCCAGCAGTTTTTGTCCTGAAATTCTGAGGGATTCGGGATTGTCACCCTGGCTAATTGGGAAACAAATTTGGTCTCGCAGCCCAGTGAAAAGGAGTGATATTATGGGTCTGTAACAACCAGACCTCTAACATCCAACCATAAAGCCTGAGGTGTTCTAATAAACAATTAGAACACTGAGCTCCTTGCTTGTGTAAGAGTGTATGGTTCAGTGGTATTATCACAAGACTATTAATCCAGAAACTGAGCTAATGTTCTGGGGACCCGGGTTTGAATCCTGCCATGGCAGATGGCGGAATTTGAATTCAATAAAAAATATCTGGAATTAAGAATCTACTGATGACCATGAAACCACTGTTGGAAAAACCCATCTGGTTCACTAATGTCCTTTAAGGAAGGAAATCTGCCATCCTTACCCACTCTGGCCTACATGTGACTCCAGACCCACAGCAATGTGGTTGACTCTCAACTGCTCTTGGGCCACTAGGGATGGGCAATAGACACTGGCTAGCCAGCGACGCCCATGTCCCACAAATTAATTAATTTTTAAAAATCCAGCCACATGGGAGAATGTTCTTACTCTTCTAATACAGACTTTAAGGATGAAACTGATCAATGTACTTAATCAGCATGTCTTTCCGACTGTGGGAGGAAACTGGAGCGCCCGGAGGAAACCCACGCAGACACGGGGAGAACATGCGAACTCCACACAGACAGCCACCGGAGGCCAGAATTGAACCCGGGTCCCTGGCGCTGTGAGGCAGCACTGCTAACCACTGTGTCACCTTGCCATGGGGCAGCATAGTGGTTAGCACTGCTGCCTCACAGCGTCAGGGACCTGGGTTCGATTCCCAGCTTGGGTCTGTGTGGAGTCTGCACTTTCTCCCCGTGTCTGCGTGGGTTTTCTCCAGGCGCTCCGGTTTCCTCCCACAGTCGGAAAGACTGGTTAGGTGCGTTGGCCGAGCTAAATTCTCCCTCAGTGTACCCGAACAGGAGTGTGGCCACTAGGGGATTTTCACAGTAACTTCATTGCAGTGTTAATGTGAGCCTACTTGTGACACTAATAAATAAACTTTAAACTTAACCTTAAAACCTAGCAAGCCACTCAGTTCAAGGGCAAGTAGAGATGGGCATCAAATGCTGCCCTTGCCAGCGACACCCACATCCCATGAAAGAACAACTCTCCAAATCACGGGTACATCTATTGAAAAGTTACACATTTATAGCAGCACAAAAGGTACCAAATGGCATGTCCTGGGTTGGCGTGGATTTGCTCCAAACACAGTGCCCACGAACCAATGTGGAAAGATCAATTCTCGGTAATTAATTCTTTTTTTATATGGAACAAGCAAGTTCAGCATAACAAAAGAAACCATGCAATGCAATATAATTTAAGACCCACTGAGTTATATTACATAATAGAGTTTGAATTCAGTTCAGGGAGAGGTAATAAAAAGAAAAATTATCTTATAACAATATGAAATGGTCATGGGCTTTTTTTTGCAGACACAGCAGAGACAGAAATGCGCACTTTCAGCCAAGTTGTCTGAACCTCTTTATTATTGCTGCAGTGCTCCACAGTTTTATTTTTCCCATGTATAGAACGAAGGGAAGTGTATCATGGAATCATAGAATCCCTACAGTGCAGGAGGAGGCCATTCGGCCCATCGGGTCTGCACCGACCACAATCCCACCCAGGCTCTATCCCCATAACCCCATGTACTGACCCAGCTAATCCCCCTGGTCAATTTAGCATGGCCAATCAACCTAACCCACACATCTTTAGAGTGTAGGAGGAAACCGGAGCACCCGGTGGAAACCCACGCAGACACGGGGAGGATGTGCAAACTCCGCACAGACAGTAACCCGAGACGGGAATGGAACCCGCGACCCTGGTGCTGTGAGGCAGCAGTGCTAACCACTGTGCCACCGTGCTGCCCACATAGGTATCAAAAGCATGGTTCCTCAACTGCCTGTCCATAAAAACCTTGTGTCTCATAGCCAGAGTCGAAGCTGTAACATGAGGGCTGGTGTATTTATAGCACTGAGATGATGATTGACATCTTTCGGACACCTTGAAGATACGTATCGCTGTTTCTTCATTGTCACTGGGTCAGTCTACCCAAACCACGAGAACTGCAGTGATTCAACTTGGAAGTATTGTAAACTGTGAGGAGGGCAGTGCAGAACTCCAGAAGGGCATAGACAAGTTGGTGGAGTGGGTAGATAGGTGGTAGATGAGGTTCAATGCGGAGAAGTGTGAGGGTGCATTTTGGTCGGACGAATATGGAGACAATATAAACTAAGGGGTACAATTCTTAAAGGGGGTGCAGGAACAGAGTGACCTGGATGCACATGTGCACAGATTGGGCGGCACGGTGGCACAGTGGTTAGCACCGCTGCCTCACCACGTCAGGGATCCAGGTTCAATTTCCAGCTTGGATCACTGTCTGTGCGGAGTCTGCATGTTCTCCCCGTGTCTGCGTGAATTTCCTCCGAGTGCTCTGATTTCCTCCCACAGCCCGAAAGATGTGCTGGTTAGGTGCATTGGCCATGCTAAATTCTCCCTCAGTGTGCCCGAACAGGTGCCGGAGTGTGGCAACTAGGGGATTTTCACAGCAATTTCATTGCAGTGTTAGTGTGAGCCTACTTGTGACCCTAATAAACAAACTTCAAAAACTTTAATAATTGAAGGTGGAAGGACAGGTAGAGAGAGCAGTTAATAAAGCATGCAGTATCCGGAACCAAAAGAGAAAATGCTGGAAAATCTCAGCAGGTCTGGCCGCATCTGTAAAGTGAGAAAAGAGCTGACGTTTCGAGTCCAGATGTCCCTTTGTCAAAGCTGATTTGCTTTTGTACAGTATCCCGGGTTTATAATAGGGGCATAGAGTACAAGAACAAGGAGGTTGTGCTGAACTTATACAAGACACCAGTTAGACCTCAGCTGGAGTATTGCATACAATTCTGGGCACCACACTGTAGAAAGAATGTGAATACATTAGACAGAGTGCAGAAGAGGTTGACAAGAATGGTCCCATGGATGAGAAATTTAGTCATGAGGATAGATCGGAGAGGTTGGGACTGATCTCCTTGGAGAGAAGAAGGCTAAGAGGAGATTTGAACAAAGAACAAAGAACAGTACAGCACAGGAACAGGCCCTTTGGCCCTCCAAGCCTGCGCCAATCACATTATCCTATCGAGATAGGATCTTGGTTTCAGATAAAGCTCGGCACAACATCGTGCGCCGAAGGGCCTGTTCTGTGCTGTATTGTTCTATGTTCTATGAGACCAACCGCCTGTATCCCTCTATATCCCACCTATTCAAGTGTCTATTCAGTTAAGTCTTAATGTGGCTAACATGTCTGCCTCAACCACCTCACTGGGCAGTGCATTCCAGGCCCGCACCACCCTCTGTGTAAAAAACTTACCCCGCACATCTCCACTGAACCTTTCCCCCCCTTACCCTGAACTTGGGCCCCCTTGTAATTGTCATTTCTGCCCTGGGAAAAAGCTTCCAACTGTTCACCCTATCCACACCCCTCATAATTTTATAAACTTCTATCAGGTCACCACTCAGCCTCCATCTTTCCAGGGAGAATAATCCCTGTTTATTCAATCTCTCCTCATAGCTAATACCCTCCATACCAGGCAACATCCTGGCAAACCTTTTCTGTACTCTCTCCAAAGCATCCACATCCGCCTGGTCATGTGGTGACCCGAATTGGACCACAGTATGTGGCCTAACCAATGTTTTATACAACTGTCACATAATTTGCCAACTTTTATACTCGATGCCCCGGCCGATGAAGGCAAGCGTGCCATATGCTTTCTTCAACACCTTTTCCACCTGTGCTGCCATTTTTAAGGATCTATGGACCAGCATGCCCAGATCTCTCTGTGTGTCTGATAGAAATGTTCAAAATCATGAAGGGACTGAACAGGGTCGATAGGGAGAAACTGTTCCTGTTTGTAAAAGGATCGAGAACTAAAGGGCACAAATTTAGGGTGATTTGCAAAAGAAGCAAATGCGATGTGAGAGAAAACTTTTTCACACAGCGAGTGGTTGGGGTCTGGAATGCACGGCCTGGAAGTGTGGTGGAGGCAGGTTCAATCAAGGCATTCGAGAGGACATTAGATGATTACTTGAAAAGAATTAACGTGCAAGAGTATGGGTAAGGGCAGAGGAACGGCACTAAACCATGATGCGCGTTTGGAGAACCGGTGCAGACACGATGGGCCAAATGGCCTCTTTCTTCAATTCTGTGATCCTGTGACTCAAGAAAAAGTTCATCATAACCCCTCCTGAGTAACTAGGAGGGGTAAACATTGGCCTTGTCAGCAATGCCTACTGTGAATTCAGGCAACAGAGTGCTGACTGATCCACAATGCACACCCAATATCTTCTATTTCCATTGCAGGACGGCACGGTAACACAGTGGTTAGCACTGCTGCCTCACAGCGCCAGGGGCCCGGGTTCGATTCCCAGCTTGGGTCACTGTCTGTGTGGAGTTTGCACATTCTCCCCGTGTCTGTGTGGGTTTCCTCCGGGTGCTCCGGTTTCCTCCCACAGTTCAAAGATGTGAGGGTTAGGCGGATTGGCCATGCTAAATTGCTCCTTAGTATCAGGGGGACTAGCTAGGGTAAATGCATGGGGTTAAGGGGATAGGATAGGATTGTGGTCGGTGCAGACTCGTTGGGCTGAATGGCCTCCTTCTGCACTGTAGGGATTCTACGCAGCTTTCCAGAACATTTCTTGCATTTTAGCTTCACCATTTGTGTCAAAATATCTTCCATTTATTTCACATGCAAGTTGCTTCTCGATATGAATGCTACACTCCCTCTCGGCATCCAAAATATCAGCGATGAATCAACACCTCTTTATCGCCAACCCCCGGCACCTCTCCATCAAACTATTTCTCAAACGATTCCAGGATTTGTACCTCCGCTGCTCACCCCAGACGTCTGTTCCTGTGAAGATAATTGTGTGTGAAGAAGAATTTTTGGATAGCCCTAAAGTTACCTTTTACTATTCCTTCTTCAATTCAAAACGTTATCCAAACTTTACCTTTTCCAGACCAATTATCTTAAAGTCTTCTAAATCACATGTCAACTATCACTCTCACCAACTTTTACAGATGCACCATGGAAAGCATTCTTTCTGGTTGTATCACAGCTTGGTATGGCTCCTGCTCTGCCCAGGACCGCAAGGAACTACAAAAGGTCGTCAATGTAGCCCAATCCATCACGAAACCAGCCTCCCATCCATTGACTCTGTCTACACTTCCCGCTGCCTCGGCAAAGCAGCAAGCATAATCAAGGACCTCAGGCACCCCGGACATTCTCTCCTCCACCTTCTTCCATCGGGAAAAAGATACAAAAGTCTGAGGTTATGTACCAACTGACTCAAGAACAGCTTCTTCCCTGCTGCTGTCAGACTTTTGAATGGACCTACCTCGCACTAAGTTGATCTTTCTCTACACCTTAGCTATGACTGTCACACTATATTCTGTACTCTCTCATTTCCTTCTCTATGAAAGGTATGTTTTGTCTGTATAGCGCGCAAGAAACAATACTTGTCACTGTATACTAATACATGTGACAATAATAAATCAAATCAAATCAAATCAATTGTTTCTCGGCCAAGTCCTTTACCTGCCGAGGCGCCCAATCTCAAGGCCAATTTCCTGGGGTCCTTTTCTGCCTGACTGTTGTAACTTTGGCAGAAATCCCATTCCCAAGTGTGAACTGGGCTTCTGTCCAACCTAAGCCAATCTGAGAAGGGGAAGAATGTCTGAGGAAGTTCCCATCTTTCCTCATTGACAATAAGAATCATCTCTGCATCACCCCCCACTGCTTGTATATTTCCCTAGTTTCTTGGTGACCAGATCTAAGTGTAACACTCACGATGTCAAAACGTCTACGGCAAACAGTTTGATCGGAACTTTTTCTGACTTTTATTCTCTTGGCTATATGGTTCAACAAAGGGTTGTGAATGAAGCCCAGTCCATCACGCAAACCAGCCTCCAATCCAGCGACTCCGTCTATGCTTCCCGCTGCCTCGAAAAAGCAGCCAGCATAATCAAGGACCCCACGCACCCTGGACATTCTCTCTTCCACCTTCTTCCATTGGGAAAAAGATACAAAAATTTGAGATCATGTACCAACCAACTCAAGAACAGTTTCTTCCCTGCTACCATCAGACTGTTGAATGGACCTGCCTGATATCAAGTTGATCTTTCTCTACACCCTAGCTATGACTGTAACACTACATTCTGCACTCTCTCCTTTCCTTCTCTATGAACGGTATACTTTGTCTACATAGCGCGCAAGAAACAATACTTTTCACTGTATACTAATACATGTGACAATAATAGATCAAGTTGATTTGATTTGATTTGATTTATCTTTGGCACATGAATTAGTATATAGTGAAAAGGAGGCTGGTTTGCATGATGGATTAGGCTTTATTCATGACCCTTTGTAGTGTCTTGCGGTCTTAGGCAGAGCAGGAGCCATGCCAAGCTTCCCATGGTGCATCTGTAGAAGTTGGTGAGAGTCGTAGCGAACAAATGTCCTTTGTCTTCTGAGAAAGTAGAGGCGTTGGTGGACTTTCTAAACTATAGTGTCAGCATGGAGGGACCAGGACAGACTGTGGGTGATCAAATCAAGTCAAATCAGCATACAGCATGGTGGCACAGTGGTTAACACTGTTGCCTCACAGTGCCAGGGACCCAGGTTCGATTCCAGGCTTGGGTCACTGTCTGTGCGGAGTTTGCACCTTCTCCCCGTGTCTGCGTGGGTTTCCTCCGGGTGCTCCGGTTTCCTCTCACAGTCCGAAAGATGTGCTGGCTAGGTGCATTGGCCATGCTAAATTCCCCCTGTACCCGAACAGGGGATTTTCACAGTACCTTCATTGCAGTGTTAATGTAAGCCTATTTGAGACTCTAATAAATAAACTAAGAATACTGAAGGCAAGGGGCCAAGCAAGTGGACAATCTGTGGGCTAAAGAATGGTTAAATGGTGCGGATCAGTAATGGGCAACCTCGGCTAACTTGGGTGGCATGGTAGCACAGTGGTTATCACTGCTGCCTCACAGCACCAGAGACCCGGGTTCAATTCTGGGTTTGGGTCACTGTCTGTGTGGTGTTTGCATGTTTTCCCCATGTTTGCATGGGTTTCCTCCGAGTGCTCCAGTTTCCTTCCACGGTCCAAAAGACGTGCTGGTTAGGTGGATTGGCCATGCTAAATTTCCCTTTAGTGTCAGGGGGACTAGCTAGGAAAGATGCATGGGGTTATGGGATAGGGCCTGGGTAGGATTGTGGTTGATGCAGATGGGCTGAATGGTCTCCTTCTGCACTGTGGGATTCTATGACTCTAACAAATGGCCCTTCTTCATCTCAGTGGACCATAGCATTGAAATCGGGTTTGTTCACTAAACCATGACTCCATTAATAAGTTTAAATACATTTAATACACGCCGAATATTTCATAACAAGTTGTAGAAAATGCTTAATAATGCACATATTAATTAATCTATCTTCAACTTCAAATGGTAAAAACCAAAGAAATATTGACACTTTGGACACAGGGAGCGCACGGCTCTCAGAGTCAGTGTTGTGAGCAATCAGCACACACCTCACTTCACTCACCCTTGCTTTACGTGCGAATCACTTCAGTCACACCGGTAGGAAAGAACTACGCGGATGGTAATCAACGGAATGTGGCAGCCCAGCGCGTGGGCGACGGTCAACAAAATGTCTGGTGGGGCCGCACTCAGAACCCAGATGGGCCGTATGTGGCCCCCCCCCCGGGCTGTAGGTTGCCCACGGCTGGTGTGGATTGACCTAAAAAATGAGAGATAATGATGTGTAAAAATAAGAGTGAGATATAGGCTGGAATTTTACCGGCACGCCTGTCCCAGAATCGGGGCGGGCGAGGCTCGCAATACGGCATTCTCCGTTGGCCTTGGGTGGGATCTTATGAGCCTTGAAACAGGCGGGGAGGTAAAATTCCGGGAATACTGATGCGATCTCAATTCATTCAGTTTTTGCTGGTTTGCACAGAATCGGACCATTTGCTACAGCTGTGTAACAGGCAGAGGCTTTATATACACACATCACTTATTTTTAGTGTTTGCGCAGGTTCAAAGCAGTAAACTTCACGACTGACACATTTTGAGCGTGCATCTTTTAAATCATTGTAAATCTGTCGAATGTTAATGCTGTGCAGTGGATTTGGGAACTAATGTCAATAGGTGGTACACAGAGTTCCCTTCCTCATGGTGCAACAGCATAATCTGGCAGCTCAGTGTTAGCCATGTATAATGTTGAACAGAAATAATCAGTTAATATGAGCTTCGCAGCACTTTGGAAAAGAAATGGACTGTTTTCTTTTGCTCAGGTTTCTTCCGCCTTTGCAAGGACATGAATAACCGTTGGTGCCCCGTCTGGAGATGGCCCACAGAGGTGCAGGTTTCGGAAAGGCTTTGAGTTGGTCAGGATGCTTACTGATTGCCTGGGAGCTAAGAAATGCTGTGGAGATGCCGGCGTTGGACTGGGGTAAACACAGTAAGAAGTTTAACAACACCAGGTTAAAGTCCAACAGGTTTATTTGGTAGCAAAAGCCACACCTTTGTGTGGCTTTTGCAACCAAATAAACCTGTTGGACTTTAACCTGGTGTTGTCAAACTTCTTACTGAGCTAAGAAATGCCCCAAAAGGATGTCTTACCCAATCGAGACCAGCACCAACCAGCACTGACATCCGTACAAACCGGAAAGGGCATGTTACTTGTCCATGAAAGGGACTGGCAAGCAAAGGTGGGCAATTTTCCCCATGGGATTCTCCGTGTTTCTCCCCGTGTCTGCGTGGGTTTCCTCCGGATACTCCGGTTTTCTCCCACGCTCCAAAGATGTGCGGGTTAGGTTGATTGGCCATGCTAAATTGCCCCTTAGTGTCCTGGGATGTATAGGTTGGAGGGATTAATGGAGTAACTGTATGGGGTTGTGGGGATAGGGCCTTGGGTAGGATTCTTGTTGGTGCAGACTCGATGGGCCGAACAGCCTCCTTCTGCACTTTAGGGTTTGTATGAAATAAGCGCAGTGTTCGGAAATGGGGAATGGATCTTCTGACTGCATGTACCCGTAGAGTCATTGGCCAGAATTCTGCCACCTCGCCCAACCAGAATCAGAGCGGGCGAGGGTCCAACAATGGAAATCTCCGTTGACCTCGGGCGGGAATTTCCAGTCTCGCCCGAGCGAGGCCATAAAATCCCTCCCGTAGATTCATTGGGCGGGATTTCCCGGCTACATCGCCCCAAGACCAGAAAGCCCTGCTGAGGTCAACAGACATGAGGTCAACATGGTCCATGTCATGCCCGTTACGATTCCCGTGGCGGGTGGGACGGGAAATTCCACCCATAGGACGTAATTTTACTGGCACGTCTGCCCGGGTTTCGTACAATCCCGCGTAAAGCCAACAGAGAATGCCATTCTCCGAGCCGAGCCCGCCCCCGAAATCGGGGCAGGCGTGCCGGGAATATTCTGGCCATAGAATCAGACAGCAATACATCACGGAAACAGGCCCTTCGGCCCAACCAGTCCATGCCGACCATAGTGCCCTCTCAGCTCGTCCAAATTGCCCGCATTTGGCCCATATCCCTCCCATCCATGTACTTATCCAAATGCTTTTTAAATGTTGTGATTGTACCTGCCTCAACCTCTCTGGCAGCTCATATCTCTCGGAGGAAACCAGTGTGAAAATGTTAATTCCAATTTGATCAGCTCCTGCATCGTGATAAATCTATTTTGAAACTTGCAATAAAAGTTAAAAACGGCTGAATTTGATCTGGAGCCAGGGATGCAGAGCCATCGAAACAGAATGGAATCCAAGCTGCAAAACCTGGGCTCAACGCTAGAGTGGATGAGAGTCCAATCTTTTCAATGTCCAGTGGGAAGTAGAGTTAGCTGGAGAGTTTCATAGGTTCATAAATTCATAAGATATAGGAGCAGAAATAGGCCATTCGGTCCATCGAATCTGCTCCACCATTCGATCATGGCTGATATGCTCCTCATCCCCACTTTCCTGCCTTCTCCCCATAACCCTTCAGCCCATTCCCAATTAAAAATCTGTCTAACTCCTCCTTAAATTTACTCACTGTCCCAGTATCCACCTCACTTTGGGGCAGCGAATTCCACAGATTCACAACCCTTTGGGTGAAGTGGTTTCACCTCAACTTTGTTTTAAATTTGCTGCCCCTTATCCTAAGGCTATGACCTCCCACCAACAGAAGCATCCGCTCCACGTCTACTTTCTCCATACTTTTTATCATCTTGTATACCTCAATTTGATCTCCCCTCATTCTTCTCAATTCCAGGGAGTATCGGCCTAAACTGTTCAATCTCTCTTCATACGACAAACCCCTCATCTCTGGAATCTCTGAGTTTGGCAGCTCAGGACTCATTCCTGGTCACCCTGCTGACCCAATCAGTTTTCCCATTTATGAATTGGAATATTTCATGTTGTTCCTGATCTGTTGCACCCAAGAAGCGACTGTGTCCTCCCAGGAGACAATAGGGATGATCTTGCGCCTGAAATCACTGGGAGCACAAACGGTGATGTGGGTGAAACATCTCACGAGAATTAGAAAGCGAAATTCTTGCCGGCGAGGTCGTGTTTCGTCCAATTTTCACCAATGTCTGCTGGTGACGTAATGAGGATCCTGCCTAGGGAGCAGTGCCATGGGGGCTCCTCTGGGAACCCCCATTGGGAGAGGGGTGGGGGGTCCCCCTTATGTGTGGGGCAGTTGCCCCAGTGCTTGTGTGGGTAGGGGAGGAGCATTCCCTTATCCATTGGGGAAGGAGTATTGCCCCGATGAGTGTGGCGGGGGATGGGAGTGAGTCATTCCCCGGATCTTGTGTGTGTGTAGAAGTGTGAGGTACCAGTTATCCATTGGGGGGTTTGACCCAGTGCATGTTGGGGGGGGGGGGGGGGGGGAGGGGGGGGGGAATTCCCTTTATTAATTAGGGGAAGGAGTGATGCCCCAATGCTTATGGGCAGGTCATTCATCAGTGCTTGTATTTGCTGACGGGGGGATAGGGGGGTACCAAATATCCATCAGGAGGGGTGGCCCAAAGCGTGTGGGGGGTCCCTTTATTCACTGGGGGAAGGAGTGTTGCCCCAATGCATGTGGGCACGTCATTCTCCAGTGCTTGAGTTGGCTGGTTGGGGGGGTTACCAAATATCCATCAGGAGGGGTGTGGGGGTTCGCTTTCTCTGTGGGGGGGGTGGATTGCCCTGGTGCTGTGGGGAGTATGGGGGGGTTCCCCATCGCTTGCGTGGGGGTGGGGGGTGGAATACAAACAACTCTTTACAACAAATATATATTTGTTACCAAATGTTAGCCACATTAAAGAAGCTTTTTTTCCAATTTAGAACAATCAACTTGGCAATTGAAAAAATGCACATCTGATGTTCAACCATCATGTAACATAACATTTCAATTAAAATGAGTTTTTGAAGCGGTCACTTAAAGACAAGGTCCCATCAAGAATTCATGGCTCTTCTTCTTCTGTTGTGGGGGGTTGCCCGGGTGTGTGTGTATGGTGGGAAGGGGAGGTGGAGTTAGTTGTCTCTTGTACCTACGGGGAGGGGAGGGTGTGGGATTGCGGGGGAGATTCTTTTCGCACAGACCAGGGGCCTGACCTCTGCGGAGCTGATGATGCCGGCTCTGTCAAGCCCCCGCACCGCCAGCATTGCGGCACCAGAGATCTGGCAGCATTTTTAAAACCTAAGTGCTGCATTATCAGGTGAGAAAATCTGGCCGTGCAGTCGGGGAGATGCAAAGCCGGCTTTCTCACCAGAGCCATCACTTGGAGCAAATATTGGAAAATTTTACTGGGCAGGATTTTCCGGCCCTTTCTGCTGGCCGATCTTTCAGTCCTTCTGATTATCATCCCCTGTGGCTGGTTCCCTGGTAACGTGACAGACAAACCATGCAAAACGTCATAGACACCGGCGGGACTGGAAGATCCCACCGGCAGCCAATAGCGAATGACCTTTGCCACTGGAAAACATGCCGCAGGGGGACTGGAAAATCCCACCTTATTTATATGTTCATACAAACACATGAACAGAGATGGAACGATTATATTCCTTCCATCTAAGCAGCAAATGTAGTGATAGGAGTTACTAAATTAACACGTTGAAGCAACAACTTGGTATAGAATCCCTACAGTGCAGAAGGAGGCCGTTCGGCCCATTGAGTCTGCATCAACTCAGCATCTTACCCAGATCCACACCCCTCTCTCCCATCCCCGTATCCCTGCGCACTTACCATGGCTAGTTCACCTAACCTACACATCTTCGGACACTAAGGGGCAATTTATCATGGCCAATCCACCTAACCTACACATCTTTGGATTGTGAGAGGAAAGTGGAGCATCCAGAGGAAACCCACGCAGACATGGGGAGAACGTGCAATGTCCATACTGACAGTGATCCGAGGCTGGAATCGACCCAAGCATGGTTCGTGTCCCGCCCGCTACGATTCCCTTGGCGGCAAGACAGGAAAGTTCCATCCACATTGTTGGTGTTGGGTTAATGAATAAGAACGACGAAGAAGTCTGGAAGATTTGGTCTGGGATCAATATTCTCTGAACCACTCGTGTGTGGTTCCAGCCTCTTGAGGTCTCCTGCATTACTGCGTTCCACAGGCTGACCACTCTCTGGGTGAAGAAATTTCTCCTTGTTTTTGTCCTAAACAGTCTACCCTGTATTCTCAGACTGTGACCCCTGGTTCTGGACACCCCAACTATCGGGAACATCCTTCCCCCATCTAGTTCTAGAATCTTGGAAACATAGAATCCCTACAGTGCAGAAGGAGGCCATTCAACCTATCGAGTCTGCACCGACCGCAATCCCACCCAGCCCCTATCCCCATGACCCCATGCATTTACCATAGCTAGTCCCCCTGACACTAAGGGGCAATTTAGCATGGCCAATCCACCTAACCCGCACATCTTTGGACTGTGGGAGGAAACCGGAGCACCCGGAGGAAACCCACGCAGACACGGGGAGAATGTGCAAATTCCACACAGACAGTGACCCAAGCCGGGAATCGAACCCAGATCACTGGAGTTGTGAGGCTGAGTTTTTCCAGCATTTCCCATTTTTAAAATTTTTGGATGACAACCCAATTGGATCTCAATTTGACATCTACCTGACACTTAGCTCCACTTTCCTTTGGCTGCAGGGCAATTCGGAGGAAAGATTATCCAGTCTCTCCCCCCACCATGAGAAACATCATAGGGAAGAACGTGGTGACTGAGTGCACCTTGGGGTTTTGGTTGAAATACAAACTCCATCCATGTGAGCGATTGCCTCGATATTTCTTTCTAGCCGGTCAGCAGATGGGATTATAAAGCTCAGGCTGTATTTTCCATGGTATGATTCATGCTGGAAGTGTGGCAGGGCTCGAATGGAACGTCAGTGTCAGGGATTCAAGGGTTGGCTTAATCAGAATAGCTTGGGTGAGCTCCAGATGTCACTTTCACCTGTTGAATGAGGCCAAGGTGACTGAGGAGGAGGGAGGGGTGGGGGGGGCAGGGGGGGTTGCAGTACAGTGTTAAGACCCAAGTATCTGTTAATGGAAACATAGAAGATAGGAGCAGGAGGAGGCCATTTGGCCCTTCGAGCCTGCTCTGCCATTCATCACAATCATGGCTGATCGTCCAACTCAATAGCCCAATCCTGCTTTCTCCCCATAACCTTTGATCCCATTCACCCCAAGTGCTATATCTAGCCGCCTCTTGAATACATTCAATGTTTTGGCATCAACTACTTCCTGTGGTAATGAATTCCACAGGCTCACCACTCTTTTGGTGAAGAAATGTCTCCTCACCTCTGTTCTAAATGGTCTACCCCAAATCCTCAGACTTTGACCCCTGGTTCTGGACTCCCCCACCATCGGGAACATTCTTCCTGCATCTACCCTGTCCAATCCTGTTAGAATTTTGAATCATAGAATCATAGAAATCATACAGTACAGAAAGAGGCCATTCGGCCCATCGAGTCTGCACCGACCACAATCCCACCCAGGCCCTACCCCCATATCCATCCACTAATCCCTCTAACCTACGCATCTCAGGAAACTAAGGGCAATTTTAGCATAGCCAATCAACCTAACCCGCACATCTTTGGACTGTGGGAGGAAACCGGAGCACCCGGAGAAAACCCACGCAGACACGAGGAGAATGTGCAAACTCCACACAGACAGTGACCCGAGCTGGGAATCGAACCCAGGTCCCTGGAGCTGTGAAGCAGCAGTGCTAACCACTGTGCTACCGTGCCGCCCCTCTCAAGGGCCCCTCTCCCGCCCTTTTATAAGTCTCTATGAGATCCCCCTTCTCATTCGTCTGAACTCCAGCAAAAACAATCCTAACCTAGTCAATCTCTCCTCATACATCAGTCCCGCCATCCCCGGAATCAGCCTGGTAAACCTTCGCTGCACTCCCTTGAGAGTAAGAACATCCTTCCTCAGAAAAGGAGACCAAAACTGCACACAATACTCTCTGTGTGGCCTCACCAAGGCCCTGTATAATTGCAACAACACATCCCTGCTCCTGTACTCGAAACCTCTCGCAATGAAGGCTGAATCTGAATCTGAATGCAGGATTTGTAGATTCTCTAGGTTGGACGTTGAGACCTGGTTTTTTGTTATTCTTTCATGGGATGTGGGCTTCCTTGTCAGGACCAGCATTTGTCGCCCATCCCTAATTGCCCTTGAACTGGGTGACAGAGTGCTTGCAGCACCAACATTTCAGAGGGCAGTTGAGAGTCAACCACATTGCTGTAGCTCTGGAGTCACATGGAGGCCAGACGGGGTAAGGACGGCAGATTTCCTTCCCTGAAGGACATTAGTGAGCCAGATGGGATTTTATATCAATTGTTGCCATTAATATTCCAGATTTATTAACAAAATTCAGATTTCTCCAGATGCGGTGATGGGATTTGAACCCATGCCTCCAGAGAATTCATCCAGGCCTCTGGATTACTGGTCCAGTTATATTACCACCACACCATCATTTCCTTCTCTGAAGAGCATTTTGTGAACTGGATGTGTTTTATAACAATTGACAATGGTTTTATGTTCACCATTACTGAATAGGAGGTGACGATCTAGTGGTATTGTCACTAGGCTATTAATCCAGAAACTCAGCTAATGTTCTGGGGAACCCGGGTTCGAATCCCGCCACGGTGGATGGTGGGGCTTGAATTCAATAAAAAAAATATCTGGAATTAAGAATCTACTGATGGCCATGAAACCATTGTCAATTGTTGTAAATATCCACCCGGTTCATTAATTTATTTTAGAGTAGCACAGTGGTTAGCACTGCGGCCTCACAGTGCCAGGGACCCGGGTTCGATTCCAGCCTCGGGGGACTGTCTGTGTGGAGTTTGCACGTTCTCCCCGTGTCTGCGTGGGTTTCCTCTGGGTGCTCCAGTTTCCTTCCACACTCCAAAGATGTGCAGGTTAGGTTGATTGGCCATGCTAAATTGACACTAGCTTCAGGGGGATTAGCAAGGTAAATGTGTGGGGTGACGGGGATAGGGCCTGGGTGGGATTGTGGTCAGTGCAGACTCGATGGGCCGAATGGCCTTCTCCTGCACTGTAGGGATTCTATGATATCTGCTGTCCTTACCCAGTCTGGCCTACATGTGACTTCAGAGCCACAGAAATGTGGTTGACTCTCAACTGCCCTCCCAAGGTAACTAGGGATAGGCAATAAATGCTGGCCAGCCAGCGACGCCCATGTCCCACGAATGAATAAAGAAAAATATTACTGAAACTAACTTTTCAATTCAGATTATTAATTGAATCTAAATTTCACTAGCTGCCTTGGTAGGATTCGAACCCAGATCCCAGAACATTAGCCTGGGCCTCTGGCTTACTTGTCTAGTGACATTACTGCTACGCCACCATGTCCCCCCATTGTATCTTTTAGAATCTAAGGTGATTCCCATCCTTTACATTATTTTTTAAGAAGATGTTAGCTACTATTAACCAGGTGATGGCAGCGAACCTGTTCATTGTTGCAATCTCTTGCCTAGTTTTCAGGTAATTCCACAGATCTTTCAGGTGAGGAGCTGGTGGTCAGCTTCATGACACCCTGGCCAGATCAACCAATGACATAACAGGAATAGAGAATGCTGGGAAAACTCCGTGGATTTGGCAGCATCTGTATGGAGAGAAAACTGAGTTAACGCTTTGAGTCCTTTTGACTCTTCATCAGAACTTGGGCGGCACTGTGGCACAGTGGTTAGCACTGCTCCCTTACAGCACCAGGGATCCGGGTTCTAGGGGATTTTCACAATAACTTCATTGCAGCGTTAATGTAAGTCTACATGTGACACTAATAAATAAACTTTCAATTCCCGGCTTGGGTCACCGTCTGTGTGGAGTTTGCACATTCTCCCTGTGTGTGCATAGGTTTCTTCCGGGTGCTCCGGTTTCCTCCCACTGTCCAAAGATTTGCAGGTTAGGTGCATTGGCCATGCTAAATTTCCTCTTAACGTCAGGAGGAACTGGCTAGGGTAAATGAATGGGATTATGGGGATAGGTTCTAGGCAGGATTGTGGTCGGTGCAGCCTTGATGGGCCGAATGGCCTCCTTCTGCACTGTAGGATTCCATGATCCTATATGCTCTATAAAGAGAGGGAAACTGTGTTGGATATTAAACTGCATCTGTGAGAGATTGCAAAAAGATGGAGCAACATTAAGAAGAAGTAACAGATGGCCCAGTGTTTGGGCGGTGGTTGGGGGGGCAGTGTTTTCACATTGAGACAAAAAAAATGTCTGGGATATAAAAAGGGGGTTAAGATGTAGGAGAAAGGTCCGAGTTGAAAGTTTTGAATTGGATGTTGAGTCTTGAGGGCTGTAACCAGCGTGATTGGGAAATGAGGTGTTGTTCCTCCAGCTTGTGTTGGGTTTCACTGGAGCATTGCAGCAGACTGCAAAGCGCTCGCCCAGTCTGCGTTTAGCCTCCCCATTGTGGTGGAAACCTATGACATAGAGTCAAAGGGATATACAGCACGGAAACAGGCCCTTCGGCCCAACCCATCCATGCCGACCAGGTTTCCTAAACGGAAATAGTCTCATCTGTATTTCTTTAGTGTATACTCAGTGAGTGCCCTTATTGAACTGGCAGCGAATGGCAGCCTGCAGTGTTTGCCTCATGGCAGAATCACGTGACTATGGAAAGCCAATTATTCAGGACTTTCCAAAACCCAAACGGAGCTTCTGCTGCTGGCTCTCTCAACTTCGGTGGTAGCACAGGCCTCCCAACATCTCAATGAATCATAGAATCCGTACTGTGCAGGAAGAGGCCATTCGGTACATAGAGTCTGCACTGACAACAATCCCACCCAGGCCCTATCCCCATAACCCCACATATTTACCCTGCTAATTCTCCTGACACTAAGGGGCAATTTACCATGGCCAATCCACCTAACCAGCGCATCTTTGGACTGTGGGAGGAAACCGGAGCACCCGGAGGAAGCCCACACAGACACAGGAAGAACATGCAAACTCCACACAGGCAGAGATGAGAAGAAGTGTTTTCTCTCAGAAATTGACTAGTCTTTAGAATTCTCTTCCCCAGAGAGCAGTGGAGGCTGGGTCATTGAATATATTCCAGGCTGGGTTAGAAAGGTTTTTGATATTCCATGGAATCAAGGGTTAAGAGGGGTCGAGGACTGTAATGACTTCAATCAGGCCATTGAGGTCGGCCTATTGCAGTAAGAACTCCCTGATTAAGGATCCAATTGATGGGCCAATCAGGGAGTCTTTGCCTTGCACTTAACGGGTAGTGTCAGTTCCTCTGGCACCCCCGGAGGTAGACTGCTGACTGATAGCACTCTGTGTACTGCTGTTAGAGTTTGTAAATAAAGGGATTTTGGTGAAGGGACTTCTGCCTCCAAAGACTTATTACAAGGACACAGCCAGGACAGTGGAACCGAGACCACAACCAGACCAGCCATGATCTTATTGAATGGTGGAGTAGGCTCGAATGGACTGCCCCTACTTTCCTAGGTGCAGGGACGAAACATGGATCTCCGCTCAAGATTAGTAAAAACTGACTTGCATTTGTATAGCCCCTTCCACATCCAAGCACTTCACAGGCGAAGAAGTACCTTGAAAGTTCATTGTGGTTCTTATTAAAATGTGCTGCTTTTATCTAAAGGCCTAAAATATTCATTCTTGCTGTAAGATATCATAGAATCATAGAATCCCAACAGTATAGAAGGAGGCCATTCAGCCCATCGAGTTTGTACCGACCACAATCCCACCCAGGCCCTATTCCCATAACCTTCATTTACCCTGCTAATCCCCCTGACACTAAGTCAATTTAGCATGGCCAATCACCTGAACCCGCAAATCTTTGGACTGTGGGAGGAAACCGGAGCACCCGGAGGAAACATCCGCAGACACGGTGAGAACGTGCAAACTCCACGCAGACAGTGACCTAAGGCTGAAATTGAACCCAGGTCCTTGGCGCTGTATCTCCCCAATGTACGTACCCAGCACAGTAACCCGCAACAAATATCACTCTGGTGTCCTGATGATGGAAATTAATGCGACTGGCACGTTGCCAATCTTAAATATTGGCTCTCTTCTCAATTTCTCTAGCAAACCGAGGGTCATGCACAGAAACAGTTGTTTTCAGAAGCTGTCTCTCTCCCTCCTCACCCCCCACCCAGTTTTTCAGACTCCAGAGAGTCTACGCAGCAGAAAAACCCAAGCAAAGTGTTTTGCAGTCCGCTCTGTATCTATAATTCAATTTGAAATGCTGTTTCCCATCGAAACCATTGGGAAACATGTTGCAAGCAAGTTTCGATAAGTTGACAGTATGTTGGCCTCAGATACATGCTGGGTGATGGGAATGGAGGCGCAGGGGAGGGGGTCGCAGTGGGAAGGTTGAGTGGTGTTACACACAGCTCGAGGTACGAGTGGGATAGAATCATGGCGCAGTCGCATAAATCCCCTGTCACTCCAGTACAGTGCTGTCCAAGCAGGTGACATTCATAAACCGGTATATTTGCTTTCGCCGGACAGACAAATGTCAAAAACCTTCTTAAATCTCTGTCTCACTGAAGCTCCCCGCATAGAGTGTTGCCTCTGAATTAAAATCCACTGCCTCTGTCAAACAGCTTACAATGTTTTCTGATGATAGCGGCCTGGTGGCACAGTGGTTAGCACTGCTGCCTCACAGCGCCAGGGACCCCGGTTCGATTCCAGGCCTCGTAGGGTAAATCCACAGGGTTATGGGGATAGGGCCTAGGTGGGATTGTAGTAGGCCGAATGGCCGGCTTGGATCACTGTCTGTGCGGAGTTTGCACGTCCTCCCTGTGTGGGTGTGTGGGTTTCCTCCGGTGCTCCGGTTTCCTCCCACAGTCCAAAGATGTGCGGGTTAGGTGGATTGGTCATGCTAAATTAACCCTTCGTGTCAGGGGGACAAGCTGCGGTAAATCCATGGGGTTATGGGGATCGAGCCTGGGTGGGATTGTGGTCGGTGTGGACTTGATGGGCCGAATGGCCTCCTTCTGCACTGTAGGGATTCTATGATCATTTAAGTTTTAAATGGTACAGAGCTAAGTTGAGTTTACTGGAAAGAAAATGCTTGTATTTGTACAACATCTTCAGCCAGACATCCCAAAGCTCTTTCCAGGCAGAGAAACACTTTGAAGTGTAATCGCTGTTACAGTGTAGGAAACACAGTCACCAATTTGAGCACAGTAAGATCCCACATCCAACAATGTGATAATAACCAGATTCTCAGCCAAATACATTTGGCTATGGTAGTCCACAGGGACTCAAAGCACAGTGAGCACCACTGTCCTCTGCTCTTACTTAACTATCATGAGTGCCTTTTTAAAAATGTTTCTGTAATGTGTGTACCGCTTGGTAGGCCAGCATTTATTGCCCATTCCTAATTACTCTTGTGAAGGTGGTAGTGAGCTGCCCTCTTCATCCACTGTAACCCATGTGGTGTAGGTACCAAGGGATTGGTCCTAGCAAAGTCACTGAGAAGGTCTAGGGGACCCGGAGTGATCACGATTGGAGTTGGAGGGGGTGAGATGGGGAGAGAAAACCACCAAGGAAAGGATGCTCAAGTTACAGGGCCAGAAGGAGCACTGCTGATCTCCCAGGGGGCCTCCGGAGCCTTACGAAAATATTTTTAACAACTGACCTGACCCTCACTTTCTTTCTGGTTTGGCAATGTTCAGGATCCCTGGAACTATAATTACATCAAAGTGCCAATGGCATGATTGGGTTGCAATTTTCCTATCGGAGTTAGGCTTCGGCCTACTTTGGTGCTTGAGATAGGAATATGCCAGGAACACGGTGTGAAACCCATCTCGCCATTTTAACTATCTACCTGCCCTGTTTGTGTGAGGCAGGCTGGGCTGAAATCTATAATCTGACACAGACCCAATTCCTTTTGGTTATGCAGGTCGAATTTAACTTGTCTGATATCTGCTCCCCCAATTATTTGAGGAAGATGTCATTCTGTCCCATCCAGTACTGCATCATCTACGTTTGTCAGCTTCAGCTGTCAGAGCAGAGAAAGCAGAGAGTAGGCCGGGTCGTAGGGAGGGTAGGGGGCCGAAGTCCAGTAACCCAGGGCTGCAGGCGTGGTGGGCATTATACTAAGGGCATGATGTGGTGTGCACTTATGCAAGCTTGGATGTGGCTGGGGCAACATGCACCTGCGTTTGATCATAGAAACATAGAAGATAGGAGCAGGAGGAGGCCATTCGGCCCTTCGAGCCTGCTCCACCATTCATCACAATCATGGCTGATCGTCCAACTCAATAGCCATATCCTACCTTCTCCCCATAACCTTTGAACCCATTCACCCCAAGTGCTATATCCAGCCGCCTCTTGAATACATTCAATGTTTTGGCATCAACTACTTCCTGTGGTAATGAATCCCACAGGCTCACCACTCTTTGGGTGAAGAAATGTCTCCTCACCTCCACCCTAAATGGTCTACCCTGAATCCTCAGACTGTGACCCCCTGGTTCTGGCCTCCCCCACCATCGGGAACATCCTCCCTGCATCAACCCTGTCTAGTCCTGTTAGAATTTTATAAGTCTCTATGAGATTCCCCCCTCATTCGTCTGAACTCCAGCGAAAACAATCCTAACCTAGTCAATCTCTCCTCATACATCAGTCCCACCATCACCGGAATCAGCCTGATAAACCTTTGCTGCACTCCCTCGAGAGCAAGAACATCCTTCCTCAGAAAAGGAGACCAAAACTGCACACAATACTCTAGGTGTGGCCTCACCAAGGCCCTGTATAATTGCAACAACACATCACTGCTCCTGTACTCGAAACCTCTCGCAATGAAGGCCAGCATACCATTTGCCTTCTTTACCGCCTGCTGCACCTGCATGCTTACCTTCAGTGACTGGTGCACAAGGACACCCAGGTCCCACTGCACACTCCCCTCTCCCAATTACAGCCATTCAGGTAGGAATCTGATCGTGCACAGACTGTAATAATACTCCACAGCAGAGCCAATGCGCCATTTATCTTGGAAATCCCTTTGCCACAGGGCCAAGTCCCCGCTCTGTCGAGACTGCGTCGTGGCCAGTGTACAACCATCACCTCCACGTTTTAAAAATAAAAATCACACCGCTTCACTCATCAATTTCAAAGCCCACTGAGCTGGAGTGGGAGCAAGTCATCCTGCTCCGGAGGGACTCCCTCAGGAGAAATATCACACTCGGGAAATCTCACAGTGCTAATCCCACCCCTTCCCTACTCCCCTATCTTCAGTTGCAGTGGTTGTTAAGCTGCATAGAATGTGCACTGATTGGCTTGTTGGTAGGGCAGATTACTGGCCCAGTGGTTAGCACTGCTGCCTCCCGGAGACCCGGGTTCGATTCCCGGCTTGGGTCACTGTCTGTGCGGAGTCTGCACGTTCTCCCCGTTTCTGCGTGGTTTTCCTCCGGGTGCTGCGGTTTCCTCCCCCAGTCTGAAAGACGCACTGGTTAGGTATATTGGCCATGCTAAATTCTCCCACAGTGTACCCGAACAGGCGCCGGACTGTGGTGACTAGGGGATTTTCACAGTAACTTCATTGCAGTGTTAATGTAAGCCGACTTGTGACACTAATAAATAAACTTAACTCATCTGATGTGGGCATTGCTGACTTGGACAGGGTTTATTGCCTGTCCATAGTCGCCCTTGAGAAGGTGATGGTGAGCTGCCTTCCTGAGTCCATGTGGCGTACATACACTCCCAGTGCTGTTAGGGAGGGAGCTCTGGGATATTGACCCAGTCACAGTAATAAAGGGCGAGATATTTCCAAGTGCGGATTGTGTGTGGGGTTGGAAGGAGCTTCTAGGTGCTGGTGTTCCCATGTGTCTGCTGCCCTTGTCATTCTAAATGGTAGTGGTCGTGGGTTTGGGAAGTGTTGTCACATTGCATTATAATGGGGATATATGATCCACGCAATGAGATGTGTGCTCTCCAGAGAACCATCAGTACCATGTCATTAATCCACAATTCATGCAGCTACCGCCATTCCCAAGCCTGCATTAGGAATGCCTGAAGCTTCTTTCCACCCCTATCATTTCCATCACTGCTGTGGGTGCTTGGATACCACTGGGGACCATTTCATAGCCAACCCCTCATTTGTTGCACACTGGCAATTAAGCAGACACAGGAATCCCAACGGATCATCCCCCCAGCCCATAGTGCAGCCTGAGATTAGTGCAGAATGGGCATGGGGTGGCACGGTGGCACAGTGGTTAGCACTGCTTCCTCACAGCGCTAGGGACCTGGGTTCGATTCCCGGCTTGGGTCACTGTCTATGCGGAGTTTGCACATTCTCCCCGTGTCTGCGTGGGTTTCCTCCGGGTGCTTCGGTTTCCTGCCACAATCCGAAAGGCATGCTGGTTAGGGTGCATTAGCCGTGCTACATTCTCCCTCGGTGTACCCGAACAGGCGCCGGAGCGTGGCGACGAGGGGATTTTCACAGTAACTTCATTGCAGTGTCCATAGAATCCCTACAGTGCAGAAAGAGGCCATTCAGCCCATCTAGCCTGCACCGACAGCAGCCCCAACCAGGCTCTATCTCCGTAGCCCCACGCACATACCCTGCTAATCCCCCTGACACTAAGGGGCAATTTAGCATGGCCAATCCACCTAACCTGCACATCTTTGGACTGTGGGAGGAAACCGGAGCACCCGGAGGAAACCCATGCAGACGCGGGGAGAATGTGCAGACTCGACACAGACAATTAATGTAAGTCTACTTGTGACACCAGTAAATAAACTTAAAACTTGAACAAGGCATCTATCAGCTGAATAAGCGCAGACCCCAGCTGTCACGTACACCTTGGCTCTACACTCTGGTTATGTCAGCAAGAGATATAAGGTTGTGAACTGGTTTCTTTTAAGCAATTTGGGAGTTAAGAATTAAATAGCCCTGACACCACCTTACTTCTGTTGTTTTTCTTGGACCTCCCTGTTAATAATAAAGATCGTGGGACAGTCAGTAAGGATAGTCCTTACCTTAATACCCCATGGCCCACATTAAACAAACCACTTACAGCACTAATAATCAATTCTTTCTTCCAGAATCCAAATACGCCTGAAAAATACAATATTTCATACCTTGCATCATGTATTATTTACAAAGTCTTCTTGTCTGTTAAAAGTTATAGGTTCTGCTGTTGTGAATTAGTACTTTATAATGTTCAACAGATGTGACTTTTTATAGTCAAATACTGTACACTTTGTTTGCCAGTTAGGTGCAGTAGAATTTGCCAAACTAGATTGCATGCAGGGAATCATCAAACAGAATTGACAAGTAATGGCGCCAGTAACAGTAGCAGAACAGTTGGGGTGCCAAATACAGACAAAAAAAACCCCAAACCGAATTACTCTTCACATTTACAGACGGAATATTGTTCCGCAAGTATTTCTGAAAGATTGTAATGATAGTATGGTTCATGCATCGAATAAATCCCAGCCAGCTTGTTTCTCGGATGGTTTAACTGAGGTTACACTTTACAGCTCCAAAACCCTTGTGTCTAACCTACATGGAAAGGATCAAGGTCTGATCTGTTTTTTTTGTTTTTTTCTCTCTCTCTGCCTTTAAAGCGACAATTAAGTATCACTAAATTGGCAGAACGAAAGAATTGGCAACAGCTTGGCAGTCTTGCTGCTAGAACCACAGGATTGGAAAGAGGGGCAATTGGCAGTGCCATGCTAATGGAATCCCGGTGGGTACGGCAAGGGCGCAATGTAAGGACGTGTGAAAGGCAGAGAAACGTCCAGATAGATGCCTGCCCTCGAGTGGGGTTGTTCCCTGGCCTGTTATGTTCATTTCTACTTTCCCCCTGCCTGATTCTACTGAGTGAATCACCTTGGATAGACTCTGATTCACTCTGTAACCAACTGGAGTGTTGCCTTCTGGCCGGTGCTTGGAAGGGTCCAAGCACACAACAATACTTCTACAGCAGGATGGTATTAACTTTCTGTCTACTTGCTGCAGGTCCAGAGTGTTCATCCAGCAGAAAGTACTCTTCAGTTCACAGAATCATAGAATCATAGAATCCCTACAGTGCCAAAGGAGGCCATTTGGCCCATCGAATCTGCACTGACCACAATCCCACCCAGGCCCCACCCCCACAATCCCATGCATCCACCCTAGCCAGTCCCCTGACACCAAGGGACAATCTAGAATGGCCAATCCACCTAACCCGCACATCCTTCGGTCTGTGGGAGGAAACCGAAGTACCCGGAGGATACCCATGCAGACACGGGGAGAAGGTGCAAACTCTACAAGACAGTGACCCAAGCTGGGAATCGAACCCAGGTCCCTGGCACCACCGTGCTGCCCTGATATAGGCAATAAAATGAAGCAAAACTTACTCCAACAGATAAATTGAAGAAAAAGGTTTAATAAAGAAACTTCATAACTCCAACACTTGAGGCCTCATCCTGGGCCATTCCTAGCTCCCCAACAATTCCCAACAGGTTCTTATTTCTACAACAGATCCAATGTTATCATTGGTTTCATTCTAACATGGAGGCACCGAGATAAAGGGCAACAGGATCTGGATTAAGATACGATGGCAGCAGCAGACGAATAGCAGCTTAACGCTTCCCAAATAGCCGGGTGGTCAGTGGCTGAGAGAGTGTGAAGTGGAAGAAATCAAGAAATGAGGAAGTGGCCAAAGACCTTGCTGGACACAATGTTCCACTTTCCAATGTCAGAGCTCTGACGAAGGGTCATCCTGACTCAAAACGTTGGCTCTATTCTCTCTCCATAGATGTTGTCAGGCCTGCTGAGATTTTCCAGCATTTTCTGTTTTTGTGTCCTTGTTTCAATGCTAATGTAAATGGCTACATTCTTTATTGGAGTGAGATTTTGCAACAATCTTGCCTCCCGCCCACAGTTCTTGCAGCACCCCCTCTGTGGTGTCTTAATCTGCATGAACATATTTTCGAATTAGGAACAGGAGTAGACCATTCGGCCCCTCAGTCCTGCTCCATTCATTCAATAAGGTCGTGCCTGATGTGATTGCACCCGCAATGCCAACATCCTGCCTACCCCCTGTACCCCTTGTTCATCAAGACCCTATCTACCTCTGCCTTAAAAAGATTCAATGGCCCTGCATCTACCACTCTCTGGGAAAGAAAGTTCCCCAGACGCACAACCTCAGAGAAAAAAAATTCTCCTCACCTCCATCTTAACTGGAAACCTGTTTAATTTTATTTCCAACAAGAGAAACATCCTTTCAGCATCGACTCTGTCAAAGCCCCTCAGGATATTATGGCCTGAATTCTCCTGCTGTTCACGCCGGCGGGATTCTCCAGTCCCGTCGGCAGCACACCCCCCATCCGTGGGTTTCCCGCTGGCATGGGGTGACGTCAATGGGAATTCCCATTGACAGCGGTGGGACCAGAGAATCCCGCCGCTAGCAAACAACGCACCATCTCCTGACGGCGACAAATACACGGCTGGGAGGCTGTCCCCTCTGGCCGGAATCTCCCCCTCTGGCCGGAATTTTACCATCCCGACCGGCACGGAAATCAGGGCGGGCAAGGGACGGACTATGGAAAGGTCCGCTGACCTCGGGCAGTATTTTACGGTTTTGGGACAAGCAAGGCTGTAAAATCCCACCCTGTACGTTTTAATAAGATCACCGTCCATTCCTCTGAACTCCAATGGATGCAGACGCAAGTTGTCCGACCTTCTCTTGTAAGATAAACCCCTCAGCCCAGCAATCAGTCAATTTAACCTTCTCTAAATTACTTCCAGCGCAGTTAGACAAAGAACAAAGAACAATACAGCACAGGAACAGGCCCTTCGGCCCTCCAAGCCTGTGCCAATCACATTGTCCTATCTAGACCTTCCACCTGTATCCCTCTATTCTCCGTCTGTTCATATGTCTATCCAGGTAAGTCTTAACTGTCACTAACGTATCTGCCTCAACCACCTCACTTGGCAGTGCATTCCAGGCCCCCACCACCTTCTGTGTAAAAAACCATCCCCTCACATCTCCACTGAACCTTTCCCCCCTTACCTTGAACTTGTGCCCCCTTGTATTGTCATTTCTGCCCTGGGAAAAAGCTTCCAACTCTTCACCCTATCCATGCCCCTCATAATTTTATGATGCCCTTTTATGCCCTTTCTGAGATAAGAAGACTAAAACTGTCCTCCATATTCCAGATGTTTTCTAATTTCATAGAATAGAATCATAGAATCCCTACAGTGCAGAAGGAGACCATTCGGCCCATCGAGCCTGCACCGACCACAATCCCACCCAGGCCCTATTCCCATAACCCCACATATTTACCCTGCTAATCCTCCTGACACTCGAATCAATTTAACATGGCCAATTACCCTAACCCGCACACCTTTGGACTGTGGGAGGAAACCGGAGCACCCGGAGGAAACCCATGCAGACACGGGGAGAACGTGCAGACTCCACACAGACAGTGACCTGAGGCCAGAATTGAACCCAGGACCTTGGCGCTGTGAGGCAGCAGTGCTAACCACTGCGCCACCGTGCTGCCCATCTGAATTTCAATGACATAAAGGGATATGGGGACAGTATAGGTGAAGGGCATTGGTTTGAATGGGCAGCTGTGATCATATTGAATTGCGGAGGAGGCTTGATGGGCTGAATGGCCTACTCCAGCTCCTGTGTCCCTGTGTGGTCTCAGCCCTGTAGAACTGTAGCAAAAAATCCCTTAATTATATTAAACTCCCTTTGTAATAACTGACCATAAAGTCCTGGTCTGAAAGGGAACATGTCTGCTCTGTGGGTGGGTCAGTAGGCAGCTTGGAATAGTTGGGAGGAAGGAATAGTAATTGCAAGAGATGGAGGTGTTGACAGTGTGATTATTGATTAAATTCACAAAAATGTGAGACTTAGTCTCAGTCTCGCCACATGAAAAGCAGAATGTTGCTCGTGTCATCTCTGAGGGCAGCAGAAGGTATTAAGTAGAGCAGGAGGAGACCTTGTGAAGTGTCCCATTGTAATCGGGGGAGAAACTCACGCAGGACATGAGGGGGAGGCGGGGGAGGGTGCAGTGGAGCGGAAGGGTTGGGGGGTGAGGTGGGGGGAGGTGCCCTTCCTAATAGCACTGTGGGTGTACCGACACCACAAGGACTGCAGCAATTCAAGAAGGTGGCTCACTATCACCTCCTCGAGGGCAATTAGGGACGGGTAACAGATGCGGGCCTTGCCTGCGACACTCAAAATTTCAGGACAATGAGAAAAAGGAATGAGAAAAGTTTATTTATTGCTTAACTTTTGCAGCCTGCGAATTAATTATTCTGGCGCGTCGATGGATTAAGCAAAGCATTGTTTGGTGTTCGCTATTTCTTGCGTCAGCGATTAAAGTCAAATTTATTAAGAGGACATACTAAACCCTTTCTCCTGGCTTTGTGTAACCTTTGACCTCCCCATCCCCAAAAATATTTACCTCGTTCAATCACTATTCATCAGTTTCGAATATGATCGTTAACATACCTCGCTTTCAATTGGAAGCAATCATTAAATCTTTCACTGAGACTTTTGTACATTAGCAATTCTTAATCAGTGCTCAGCATGTGAATCTGCACTGATGGATTGAGTGGCGTGGGATTGCTTACACGGCAGGTTCACTACAGGGGTGACCCACTGCTGAAGTGGATCGTTTTTCTGGTACCTGAAACACTGCATCTTTTCTTTGGCCCGTTTGTGTGCAGTTTTCGACATAATGGACAGGGCAAGCGGACTGCTCCAGGTGCAGCAGCAAACCTGACTAAGTGCGTCCGTTGGACTGCCTCCATCTTGGTTCTGGCAGGGAAACCGCCTCTGAGGATTTACCTCAGGCTGGAGGGATTTCAGGAGCAAGAGGTCAGCGAGTTGTCTGTCAGTTGGAGTTTGGGCCTAGGCCGAAGTGAGGCCTGTCGATGACACGCAGGCATTACAGAGAGAGAAGCCTCAAATCCAGCAAGCTCGGGACCAAGTCCCGGCACGGTGGCACAACGGTTAGCACTGCTGCCTCACAGTGCCAGGGACCCGGGTTCGATTCCGGCTTGGGTCATTGTCTGTGTGGAGTTTGCATGTTCTTACCATGTCTACATGGGTTTCCTCCGGGTGCTCCGGTTTCCTCCCACAGTCCGAAAGACGTGCTGGTTAGGTGCATTGGCCGTGCTAAATTCTCCCTCAGTGTACCCGAACAGGCGCCGGAGTGTGGCGACTAGGGGATTTTCACAGTAACTTCATTGCGGTGTTAATGTAAGCCTTACTTGTGACTAATAAATAAACTTTACTTTTTTACTTTAAGTCCATGCTAGACTTCGGAATTTACCAGTTTGCCGAATGAAGGTCAGAATCCTCCCATCCCGCCCGCCATTGCAATTATAGTGGGTGGGTTGCGGACACTGCGAAGGCCCATTCACAGTCGGGCAGAAATTTCCGGCTTTTTGACCAGCGCGGCTGGAGAATTCTGCCCAAAAATCAGTACCCCTTATTCAGTGACTGGGGGAGACAAATATCCTCTCTCTTTCTCTGGGTTGGCTGAGGTCACATGGTTCACTATGCCACTCAGAATGAGGGAAAAATATTTGATTTGTTTTATTATTGGTATACAGTGAAAAGTATTGTTTCTTGCGTGCTACACAGACAAAGCATACCGTTCATAGAGAAAGAAAGAAGAGAGGAAAGGAGGGTGGCATGGTGGCACAGTGGTTGGCACTGCTGCCTCACAGCACCAGGGACCCGAGTTCAATTCCGGGCCTCGGGTCACTGTGTGGAGTTTGCACATTCTCCCCGTGTCTGCGTGGGTTTCCTCTGGGTGCTCCGGTTTCCTCCCACAGTCCAAAGATGTGCGGGTTAGGTTGATTGACTGTAGTGTCAGTGGGATCAGCAGGGTAAATGTGCGGGATTGCGGGAATAGGACCTGGGTGGGATTGTGGTCGGTACAGACTCGATGGGCTGAATAGCCTCTTTCTGTACTATAGGGATTCAATGAATCTATGAGAGTGCCGAATGTAGTGTTACAGTTATAGCTAGAGTATAGAGAAAGATGAACTTAATGCAAGGTAAGTTCATTCAAAAGTATGATGGCCGCAGGGAAGAAGCTGTTCTTGAGTCGGTTGGTATGTGACCTCAGACTTCCGCATCTTTTTCCTGACGGAAGAAGGTGGAAGAGAGAATGTCCGGGGTGCGTGGTGTCCTTGATTAAAGGAAGTGTCTTCACAGAATGTTTATAGGACAAAAATTGTTCAATCACCCCATTGATTCCATTCTACCTGAATGCCAAATCCAATGGCCCAAAGCCATCGGGCAGCATGGTCGGTGCAGGCTTGGAGGGCCGAAGGGCCTGTTCCTGTGCTGTAATTTTCTTTGTTCTTTGTTTGTTGAAAATATAGCAGTATGTATGTATTTGGCAGTTGGCTCGTTGGTCCAGAAGTATAATTCTCGCTTAGGATAATAGCATTAGAATGCGAGTGGTCCCGGCTTCAAATCCCGGGCGAGCCCAGAGTGTTTTTGGTTGCATGGTAGCACAGTGGTTAGCACTGCTGCTTCACACCACCAGGATTCAATTCCCGGCTTGGGTGACTGTCTGTGTGGAGTCTGCACCTTTCTCCCCGTGTCTGCGTGGGTTTCCTTCGGGTGCCTGAGACACTCATCACATCTTAGGGCGGCGCGGTGGCACAGTGGTTAGCACTGTTGCCTCACAGCGCCAGGGACCTGGGTTTGATTCCAGCCTTGGGCGACTGTCTGTGTAGACTTTGCACGTTCTCCCCGTGACTGCGTGGATTTCCTCCGGGTGCTCCGGTTTCCTCCCACAGTCCAAAGATGTGCCATGCTAAATTGACCCTTAGTGTCCCGGGATGTGTAGGTTAGATGGATGGTAAATGTGTGGGGTTACAGGTATAGGGCGGGGGAGAGGGCCTGGGTAAGATACTCTGTCAGTGAGTTAATGCAGGCTCGATGGGCTGAATGGCCTTTCTGCACGGCAGGGATTCTATGTTTCTATGAACAAAAAAGAACAAAGAACAGTACAGCACAGGAACAGGCCCTTCAGCCCTCCAAGCCTGCGCCGATCACATTGTCCTATCTAGACCAACCGCCTGTATCCCTCTATTCCCTGTCTGTTTAGATGTCTATCCAGATAAGTCTTAAATGTCGCTAACGTGTCTGCCTCAACCACCTCACCTGGCAGTGCATTCCAGACCCCCACCACCCTCTGTGTAAAAAACATGAACCTTTCCCGCCTTATCTTGAACATGTGGCTCCTTGTGATTGTCATTTCTGCCCTGGGAAAAAGCTTCCAACTGTTCTCCCTATCTATACCCCTCGTAATGATTCCATGTTAATGGCACGCACCTCTATTAATGTACAAAGCTGCCAGCGACTTGTCGGAAGCTGGAGGTGCTCTCTGAATTGTAAATTGGCACACATTTCTGGCTGATTTGTGGCAGTCCACAATTAGCCAAATGGAATACAGCAACTTGCCATTAACTCTCTGTGCATTTCAGAAAATTGCTGGATTTGCACACTCACTCATTGGTAGCAAATCAGGCTAAAATCTGTGAGTTTCAATTGAACAAGGATTGAGAGAAAAGAAAAATAATCACGATAACATTATAAGGAGAACATTTGGCGTCAGTGCCCTGGGCAGTTCTTTTTAATTCAAGCTAAATGAATCAACTGTAAAGTAACATTGATTGATTCATTGGCATGCAAATTAAAAACTAAAGTCAATTTGACAGCTTATCATATAATTAAAATCACTGCTGAGTTAATCAATCAACTCAAGGAAGTTCAAGTTAAAAAATAGGCATAACAAAGCAGAAGTAGTCTGACTTTTTCAGTTAATTAAAATCTAAGATTTCATTTAAAACATTTCAGTTAACCTCCCTATCGAACTAAGTGACATCAACATAGCAGGAGCAGTTGATTGGTGAGTAGCTGGTGACTATTTATTTTTGTATTAAGTTTATTGGCCTATTCGCCTAATAAATAGGGGGGAGGAAGGGAAACCTGGATCGGTAGAGTGCGCATCCTATTTCACGTGGGAACTGTAGGACATTTCTTGTGTCCTACATAGCCACATGTCCAGGAGGTATCATCAGCTGAAGGAGATCCGGCTCCGAATCTCATTCCATTAGGTTGTGAATTGTTTTTGGAGATTTTTTTTAAAATATCTAATTTACATGTTCTATTCTTTTTTTCTTTATCAATCCCTTTCTTTACTTGTTATTCTCTAAGAACATAAGAACTAGGAGCAGGAGTAGGCCATCTGGCCCCTTGAGCCTGCTCTGCCATTCAATAAGATCATAGCTGATCTTTTCGTGGACTCAGTTCCACTTACCCGCCCGCTCACCATAACCCTTAATTCCTTTACTGTTCAAAAAATTATCTATCCTTGCCTTAAAAACATTCAATGAGGTAGCCTCAACTGCTTCACTGGGCAGGGAATTCCACAGATTCACAACCCTCTGTGAAGAAGTTGCTCCTCAACTCAGTCCTAAATCTGCTCCTCCTTATTTTGAGGCCATGCCCCCTAGTTCTAGTTTCACCTGCCAGTGGAAACAACTTCCCTGCTTCTACCTTATCTATTCCCTTCATAATCTTATGTTCCGATAAGATCTCCCCTCATTCTTCTGAATTCCGATGTATTTGATTTGATTTTGAATTTAGCCAATCTAATTTACCCTCCTTCTCATAATCCTTGTGCTTGTAATTTCACAATCTTTAAGTACCATTGGTTAAGGAAATACGCTGTTGGTCCCATCATTCACCAATATCTGCGATGCCCAGTTCCCCTCACCATGGCATTATCAGCTTACACAGCCAGTAACAGGCCTGCTCCGCCATTCATTATGAGCATGACTCATCATCCAAATTAATAGCCCAATCCCACCATCCCCCCATATCCATTGATCCCCTTCACCTCAAGAGTTCTATCGAACTGCCTCTTGAAAACATTCAATGTTTTGGCCTCATCTACTTTTTGTGGTAGCAAATTCCACAGGCTGACGACACTCTTGGTGAAGATATTTCTCCTCATAGAAACATAGAAAATAGGAGCAGGAGGAGGCCATTCAGCCCTTCGAGCCTGTTGTGCCATTCATTACGATCATGGCTGATCGCCCAACTCAATAGCCTAATCCTGCGTTCTCCCCATAACCTTTGATTCCATTCACCCCAAGTGCTATATCCAGCCGCCTCTTGAACACATTCAATGTTTTGGCATCAACTACTTCCTGTGGTAATGAATTCCACAGGCTCACCACTCTTTGGGTGAAGAAATGTCTCTTCACCTCCATCCTAAATGGTCTACCCCAAATCCTCAGATTGCGATCCCTGGTTCTGGACACCCCCACCATCAGGAACATCCTTCCTGCATCGACCCTGTCTAGTCCTGTTAGAATTTCATAAGTCTCTATGAGATTCCCCCCTTCATTCATCTGAACTCCAGCGAAAACAATCCGAATCTAGTCAATCTCTCCTCATACATCTCTGTCCTAAACAGTCTACCCTGCATCCTCAGGCTAAGACCTCTGATTCTGGACACCCCCAGCATCGGGAACATCCTTCCTGCATCTGGCGAAAAACTAGAACCGGAGGGCACAACCTCAGGCTAAAGGGACGATCCTTTAAAACAGAGATGAGGAGGAATTTCTTTAGACAGAGAGTGATGAATCTGTGGAACTCCTTGCCGCAGAAGGCTGTGGAGGCCGGGTCATTGAGTGTCTTTAAGACAGAGATAGATAGGTTCTTGATTAATAAGGAGATCAGGGGTTATGGGGAAAAGGCAGGAGAATGGGGATGCGAAAAAATCAGTCATGATTGAATGGCGGAGCAGACTCGATGGGCCGAGTGGCCTAATTCTGCTCCTCTGTCTTATGGTCTTATCTACCCTGTTAGAATTGTACAGGTTTCTACGAGATCCCCCCTCATTCATCTGAACTCCAGCGAACACAATCCTAACCGACTCAATCTCTCCTCATATGTCAGTCTTGCCATCCCAAGGAATAGGTCTGGTAAACGGACTAAGACTGAGATTTCTGTCAGTCTAAAGCGAGGCATGCTCAGGTGCATGATGTATGTGAAACATAACACTTCTGTGGGATCATAAAGGGAGAAGGGAGTTGAAAGAAGCTGTGAAGATACATTAGGCACTCAGCCAGGGTAATATTCCTCACAGAATTGCTTCTGTATGGCTAATTCAGAAGAATCCCATTACTTCATGGCTCTCAGCTGCAAATTACAGCTTAAATCCTTGGTGATATGAAAGCTGGTTATAACTGGCTAATTCATTGCTGTTGAGAGCACTTAAAGGGGCATTATCCTCGCAAGCCACTTATGAGAGTTTAATTGCAGAGAGGTATTGTAACAAAGCCGCCAGTGTGTTTATATGAAATTCATTAATGAGTTTGTTCATCTGTTTATTTCAGATTGGAGGCCTTATATAGAAAGGAGAGGTGTTCAAAACATCAGGCTGATGCCATCATTGTAGCACAGGGAGCAATTTGAATGTCTAACAATATGGTGGACGATGATGTAATCCTGTACCCAAGGGCAAGCTGAGCTGTGAAGTTTGTAAATACTAAAACTTAATTAAGGGACTGGCATAAGATACGGCAGAAAATCCTGCAGCGTAGATCGTCCCGCCCGAGCGCTTTTGAAAGTTGGAAGACTCAAGGCACTCTCTATCTGGCCCGCTCAAACCAATCCCACTCCTTTCAGGAGTTTAATAAAGAATGCTTCACTGAGCAGGCTTTCCAGGGCTCCGCTCAGCAATGAAGAGGTGAGGAAAAGCACTTGAAACAAGTGCACCGCTGCCTCACAGCGCCAGGGACCCGGGTTCGATTCCCGGCTTGGGTCACTGTCTGTGGGGAGTCTGCACGTTCTCCCCGTGTCTGCGTGGGTTTCCTCCGGGTTCCTCCCACAGTCCGAAAGACGTGCTGGTTAGGTGCATTGGCCGTGCTAAATTCTCCCTCAGTGTGCCCAAACAGGCACCAGAGTGTGGCGACGAGAATTTTCACAGTAACTTCATTGCAGTGTGAATGTAAGCCTACTCGTGAACTTTAACATTAAATGCACGCTGACAAAGTGAGAAGGAATATCGCCAGCCATTATGTGTCACAGCATTATTTAATCTAATCAATTACCTTTGTGCAATTGATATCAGTCTGTAGGTTAACAGTTCAAGCTTGGGAAAATCCCTCTAAAAATGGGGGTTGATGTATATGCTGGATATAAAAATGAACCGCCGGCCTAGGTTCCCATCCATTGACTCCATCTACACTTCCCACTGCCTCTGAAAAGCAGCCAGCATAATCAAGGATCCCACCCCGGACATATTCTCTTCCACCTTCTTCCGTTGGGAAAAAGTTACAAAAGTCTGAGGTCACGTACCAACTGACTCAAGAACAGCTTCTTCCCTGCTGCCATCAGACTTTTGAATGGACCAACCTTATATTTCTCTACACCCTATCTATAGTGGCAACACTATATTCTGCAACCTCTCCTTTCCTTCTCCCCTTTTCAAGAATGAAGTAGAAAGGATCGAGAGCTTCAAGTTTTTAGGTGTCCAGATCACCAACAACCTGTCCTGGTCCCCCCCACTGCCCCACCATGTCGACACAATAGTTAAGAAAGCCCATCAACATCTCTACTTTCTCAGAAGACTAAGGAAATTTGGCATGTCCGCTATGACTCTCACCAACATTTACAGATGCACCATGGAAAGCATTCTTTCTGGTTGGGATTTTCCCATCCCGCTACAGTGAACAGAGATTAAGCTGGGCGCCAAATTCTCCGACCTCGCTGCAGCAGGAGCGTGGCGTAAACAGCCAGTAAGATCGCACCTGTGGGAGTTTAAAGATTGACGTGTCCCTGGCTGTACAGTCGCTTTGAATGGATAGACTACCTTTGTCTGAAAAATGAAAATTCAAGTCATTAAATTCTCATTCTTGCACATTGAGCACAGCATGTTTAAGGACAGGTAATTTTGGGAGCTATACCATTTTGAAAGTGACTCATACTGATGTCATACAGAGGTGGAAAATACAGAACCAATCTCATGATAAATTTCCAATTTCAGTTACATAAATAACATTAAAACATCATCGTTCATCGAGGACATAGGATTTGATTTGATTTATTGTCACATGTATCAACATACAGTGAAAAGTATTGTTTCTTGCGCGCTGTACAGACAAAACATACCATTCATTGAGAAGGAAAGGAGAGAGTGCAGAATGTAGTGTTACAGTCATAACTTCCTTTCCTGTTGCACCTAAAACTGTCATTTTATACCATATTTGCAGGAAATATATTTCTTTAGCTGTGTTCTGAGAAAAGGATTGACAGCTGGGGCTAAATGATTGTGGAAATTTGAATGTAGTGTCATTGCGTGAGTAACTAACTTGTGCTCCAGTTTCCCCCGTATCTCCTGCGGAACGCAGATACACAAAGCGGCAGCCCCTAAACGGCCCGGACTACAATGGTAGAAATATCAGTTGAACATCCATGTTATATGGGCAGCACGGTGGCACAGTGGTTAGCACTGCTGCCTCACAGCGCCAGGGACCCGGGTTCGATTCCGGCCTCGGGCGACTGTCTATGTGGAGTTTGCATGTTCTCCCCGTGTCTGCGTGAGTTTCCTCCCACACTTCAAAGATGTGCAGGTTAGGTGGATTGGCCATAGTAAATTGGCCCTTAGTGTCAGGGGGAACTGGCTACGGTAAGGGCATGGGGTTATGGGGATAAGGCTGGGATGGGATTGTGGCCCATGCAGACTCGATGGGCCGAATGGTCTCCTTCTGCATTGTTGGATTCTAATAAGGTTCTCTTGTTCTCACCTTCGACCACACAAGTGTCTACAGGGAGGTGATGGCCTAGTGGTATTATCGCTAGACTATTAATCCAGAAACTCAGCTAATGTTCTGAGGACCCGGGTTTGAATCCCACCACGGCAGATAGTGGAATTTGAATTCAATAAAAAATATCTGGAATCAAGAATCTACTGATGACCATGAATCAATTGTCAGAAAAACCCATCTGGTTCATTAATGTCCTTTCGGGAAGGAAATCTGCCATCCTTACCCGGTCTGGCCTCCATGTGACTCCAGATCTACAGATGGTTGACTCTCAACTGGTCTCCAAGGGCAACTAGGGATGGGCAATAAATGCTGACCAGCCAGCGACACTCATGTCCCACTAATGAATTTTTAAAACTCTTCGGTCACCCTGAACATGAACAAATATTGAGATGAGCATTTTAAATGATATAGCATACAAGGCTACAAGCTGGAAAATGGGATTGGTCTAGATGGCCGGTGCAAGACACGATGGGCCAAAGGGCCTCTCTTGACTCTTTCGGCGGAATCCCACCAGAAAATGGCAAAGTCAACTGTCAGCCCCAGCAGTCCCCTTCACATTCCCCACAAACATCACGCTTCCCTGTGCTCCCCCAAACAACCAGTGCCAGCAACCCCCCCCGCCCCGCCCCCAAACATCACCGACATTGAGCCCCTTCCCTGTGCTCCCCCAAACTGTCAGTGCTGGCACTCCCCCTTCCCCCAAACATCACCGGCATTGAGCCCCTTCCCTGCGTTCCCCCAAACCTAAACAGTCAGTGCCGGCACCCCCCAATCCCTCGAACATTGCCAGCATTGGACCCTTCCCCCACACCCTCCCCCCCACCCCCAAACAGTCAATGCTGGCACCTGCTCTACACCCAAATATTGCTGGCATTGGACCCCTTACCTCCTCCCCCAAACAGTCATCACTGGCATTCCTACCACCCCCAACTCTGCACCCCCACCATCACAAATAAATGAGTTCCCACCCTCCCCATGAGGTTCCCACTAGGGTCTGCCTCAGATACTGCCCCCGGTGCAGGTTGGCACTACTCGATTGGCGGGGTGCCAACCTGTGCCGGGCCAGTGCCAGGTGGCTGCCGGGCCATGTCCCTCTCTCTTGGCGGTTATACTCAGCCCTTTATGCACCCAGGGTGGGATCGCCGCAACAGGTTCACGTCTTGCTTCCTATTACCCGGCTCCTCTTATTGATGTCCCATCCCCAGGACCCCCATCCCACCTACACTCAACCCTAACTGTGGATCCATTATGGTTGGCCCAGGTGCAGTACCGGCAATGACCAGTGCTTTTGGTGGCACTGCCGGTACTGGACAGCTGTGTGCCTCTGATTGGCCGGCGGGATTTCTATCTGACTGGGCGCCGAATCTAAAGGAAGACCCAAAGCTGCCCAAGTCAGTGCCTAATTATTGCAGAATAGTATCGGGTCTCCCAGAGTAAAGTGATGCGAAAATCCCACCAGTTTTCCACACAGTTACCGAAACTGCTTTCTCTGGTATTAAATTCCAGCTGTTGTAAGAGTCAAGAAATTGTAATTTGGCAGCCCATCATTTTCTGACAATTAACCTACATTATTCCAAGTCTGTTAGTCCTTTGAATTCACTCCTTTCCAATAGCGAAGGGGTGGGAGGGAGTTCAGAGCCATGTTCATAGCTTCCAGTTTCATAGAATCCATTATAGAATCCCTACACTGCAGGAGGAGGCCATTCGGCCCATCGAGTCTGCATCAACAACAATCCCACCCAAGACCTATCCCCATAACCCTACATACTTAACCGACTAACCCACTTGACACTAAGAGGCAATTTAGCATGGCCAATTCACCTAACATGTACATCTTTGGACTATGGAAGGAAACTGGAGCACACAGAGGAAAACCACGCAGACACGGTGAGAACGTGCAGTCTCCGCACAGACAGTGACCCGAGGCCGGAATTGAACCCGGGTCCCTGGAGATGGGCCACAGTGCTACCCACTGTGCCGCCCTTAATGATGGTTAAGGAAAGGACGGGAACGGTTGAGAGCAGAAGTCAACGTGTTGCAATAGATTGTGCTGAACTTCCTCATTCCCTGTTCCCTTATTGTCGGCTATGAATTCTTCCACAGAAGTTTCGTGACTTGTATCCTTCATCTCATATCATTCCATGAAATCTCTGCTTGTTGATTTTGCAAAAGGCCCATAGACTTGACGTAGATGGATTCCCGAGTGAATTTAAACACCTTCAGATAAAAACATCTGTTTGCGGCATTTTAACTGGGGCTTTTCCTTTTGCCAAACTCTCTCTCACAGCATCATCGTCAGTTTGTTTCTTTATTGAAATGTGTTTGCTTGTCAGGGCAGAGGTCGGCTGCACTGGGAAATGACGCATTTGTCCACTTGTCAGACTTGTCAAGATCTCCACAGAAGCATAGTTAAGTCTAGGACCTTACACTTGCGACTCCATTAGTTCTCGTTAGAAGAGTGTTCTGCTTGTCCGCCAATCCATCTGGTTTCCCATCTGCAGCGAATAAGAGCATATTAGTCGGAGTAAAGATACGAACACTTTCATTTGAAGATGACCTGTTAACTCGACATTCCACTGTCAATTTAGTCTCTCTCACTGTGGTTCAGGCAAGCAGCAATACCAAATTGGAACTGATTTTCCCAATTTAGGGGAAATGATCCTAAATTCTCCTTTTATTTCTACCTCTTGTTCACTTTCATTATGTTGGGCCACAGATCCGCTAAACCAGTAGTTCCCTACCTCTCAGATGTCAGTGCACACTTCTGTGTGGCCCAGTGGTTAGTGCTGCTGTCTCACAGCGCCAGGGACCTGGGTTCGATTCCCGGCTTGGGTCACTGTCTGTGCAGAGTCTGCATGTTCTCCCCGTGTCTGCGTGGGTTTCCTCTGGTTTCCTCCCACAGTCCAAAGATGTGCAGGTTAGGTTGATTGGCCATGCTAAATTGCCCCTTAGTGTCCCATGATGCATAGGTTAGAGGGATTAGCGGGGTAAATATGTGGGGTTACGGGGATAGGGCCTGGGTGGGATTGTTATTGGTGCAGACGTGATGGGCTGAATGGCCTCCTTCTGCACTGCAGGGATTTTCACAGTAACTTCATTGCAGTGTTAATGTAAGCCTATTTGTGACACTAATTAATAAACTTCAACATTATAAAATATTTTGAGGCACTCCTCCTATTTTCTCTGTCTTCTTCCCTTACTGGGAACTTTGTTTATAACTTCTCCTGTCCTCTTGCCTGTGTTTCTTTTTAATCTCTCCCCATCTCGCTCACTATTCCTGGGGTTTTTTGCATCTTCTTTTGAGTTTTCACTTTTTGCGCGGACGCGAGTGGGGCCTTTGTCTTCAGCTCCAAGTCCCGTTGGTCATGCGCAAGGGCCTAACTAATGTAAAATGTCTAAACCGCGCGTGTGAGGCCCTTTCCCAGCTGGCACATGCACAGGAGGCCCAAGGTTCGTCGGGTCTTGAAGAATAATTAAAATGGGCCTAATTAAAAATAAGAAAGATGTGTTTAATATAACACTCATTGAGATAGATGCTAAATTTGGGTCAACCAAGTTTATAACTTTGAATAGAATCAAAACGTCTCATGTGGAATTAAGGTATTTGCCTCAACAAGGACTAATGAATACAAGATACATGCATTATAATTAACTTGAAAAGATCCAAGTATAGAATTGTGTTTTATGAAAGCTTATAACACTTGGGTATCAAATATCCTTGGAGTTACTTGGCCTGATGTCCAGCCTCAAATATCCAGGGTGGGATTTTCCGGACATGCTCGCCCCAAAACCGGAAAATCCCACCCAAGGTCAACGGGCCTTTGCAGGTCTGCCCCCCTCCCCGCCCGCTACAATTCCCGTGGCAGGTGGGACGGGACGGAACGGGACGGGACGGGAAAACTCCCCCCCCCCCCCCCCCCCCCCGAGAGTTCTTTACCAGCCCAAAGGTTTCTCGTCGCCATCCAAAGAATAAAGAACAAAGAAAATTACAGCACAGGAACAGGCCCTTCGGCCCTCCAAGCCTGCACCGACCGGGCTGCCTGTCTGAACTAAAACCCTTCCAGGGACCATATCCCTCTATTCCCATCCTATTCATGTATTTGTCAAGCCACCCCTTAAAAGTCACTATCGTATCTGCTTCCACTACCTCCCCCAGCAGCGAGTTCCAGGCACCCACCACCCTCTGTGTTAAAAACTTGCCTCGTACATCTCCTTTAAACCTTGCCCCTCGCACCTTAAACCTGTGCCCCCAAGTTATTGACTCTTTCACCCTGGGGAAAAAGCTTCTATCTACTCTGTCCATGCCCCTCAATCTTGTAGACTTCCATCAGGTTGCCCCTCAACCTCAGTTGTTCCAGTGAGAACAACCCAAGTTTCTCCAACCCCTCCTCATAGCTAATGCCCTCCATACCAGGCAACATCCTGGTAAACCTTTTCTGTACCCATTCCAAAGCCTCCACATCCTTCTGGTAATGTGGCGATGAGAATTGAACACTATATTCCAAGTGCGGCCTAACTAAGGTTCTATCAAGCTGCAACATGATTTACCAATTTTTAAACTCAATGCCCCGGCCGATGAAGGCAAGCATGCCGTATGCCTTCTTGACTACCTCCTCCCCCTGCATTGCCACTTTCAGTTTCCTGTGTACCTGTACAATTCTATACATCCAGCCCACCATTTAAGAAATGAGTTCAGATTTTAAATTCCTTAAGATAAAGGTTCATTGAGGTTAAGATATTTTGATTATTTTAATGTCTCGTTGGCATTTTGTTCTCTGACATTCAGAGTCTGACTTTGCTGTGGACATTCGACTCTGTATGATAACCATTGGCCAAAATGGGTCGATTCGAAGCATTAATAAAACCATTCAGGAGTGAGTTGCACATAATGGGTGGTATTTTCCACCCCCACCACCGCGCCCCCCCCCAACCCCTCGCCCACCCCGACACACCAGCGGCATGTTTACCAGCAGCCTATGTCTCCGGAACTCACCAATATCTACGACATTTTGGGTGCCTCTCCCATCCCAGCACTGGGCAGCCCATCGCGGGGGGTCATTTTTGGTGGGACTGGAAGATCCCGCCAGTGAGAAAGGCTGGAAAATCCTTCCCCATGTCGATACTAAATCAGAGGAACAGGAAGCAATAATATGTTGTGAGGAACCAGATATAGCAGAGGATTATTGAAACAAGGCAAGAGAAAACTGATTGAGAATTCAACACAGTGAGGTATCACATTGAGAAAAAATATGGAAGGAGAAAGGAGAGCGATAATATTAAAAAAAGGTAAAGTCGCCATAGTCCCAGATGACCAGAGGCTGCTTTCCACTTTGAGGGGGTGAGCTGACTGGTGGTGATTTAACCCGAGGATCGCCACACCTCAGGCATGGGGCAAGATTGAGAAGGTGGGACCTTCATGAACAACCCCAGCCGGTACGGGAATTGAACCCACTTCGTTCACCAGCCATCCAGCCAATTGAGCTAACTGACTCCCAGTGATAATACCATGGCAACAGAAAAGGGTGATGCAACCATAAGTAAGTCAGAAATAGAATCCATGTTGATAGAAATTTTTAAAAAATATTAAAAGATCAAGCCAATAGAGGCAGCCTACAAATCATCTGGATGGGTGCGGCTCCAACAACACTCAAGAAGCTTGACACCATCCAGGTCAAAGCAGCCCGCATGATTGGCACCACCACCGACGCTCAGTAGCAGCAGTGTGTACTATCTACAAGATGCACTGCAGCAATTCACCAAAGATCCTTAGACAGCACCTTCCAAACCCATGACCACTTTCATCTGGAAGGACAAGGGCAGCAGATACATGGGAACACCACCACCTGCAAGTTCCCCTCCAAGCCACTCACCATCCTGACTTGGAAATATATCGCCGTTCCTTCACAGTCGCTGGGTCAAAATCCTGGAATTCCCTCCCTAACGGCATTGTGGGTCAACCCACAGCACATGGACTGCAGCGATTCAAGAAGGCGGCTCATAAAGCAGGCAATTTATCTTTGCCCCATCAAACACTTGGCCAGAGCAAGCTTCTCTTCATCTGGGGTTGCCTCTTCTTTTCACCCAGTTTCTGTTCATCAGGAGTTGTGGGCATTGCTTCCAGCAAAGTAACATCCCCCTCTACCGTGGCTACGTTCGCGGCCAGGTGTCCCTGGAGAGGGAGCATGCGGTGTCCACGGGCGCGGTTGATGCCTTCCGCGCCCGCTGGGCACCGCAGGGGTTGGGGTGCGTTATCGACCCTAATAATCACATTTTAATTTGATGTTTTTAAGTTTCCTTTGTACTTTGATTTCTGTTCGGGCTGTTCCCCCTCCTTTTTGGGGAGCTGTCCCTTTTACTTTGTCCTGACTTAATTTGAGTTTGTTTATTTGGTTTGACCTAAAAAGAGGGCAAAGTAACATCATCTGAGGGTGGACTCAGGACCCACCTCCAGTGATGGAAGTCATGGGGGTCTGGGTCAGACCAAGATGGAGGTCATGGGGGTGGGGGTGTGGGTCAGATCGCGATGGAGGCCATGGGGGTGGGGGTGGGGTCAGACCACATTGGAGGTAATGGGGGTGTGGGTCAGACCACAATGGAGGTCGTGGGGAATGAGTTAAACCACGATAGATGTCGTGGGGGGGGGGGGGGGTCAAACTTCGATGGAGGTCATGGGGGGGTGGGTCAGACCATGATGGAGGTCGTGGGGGGGATGGGTCAGGCCACGATGGAGGTCGTGGGGGGATGGGTCAGGCCACAATGGAGGTCGTGGGGCGGATGGGTCAGGCCACGATGGAGGTCGTGGGGGGGATGGGTCAGACCATGATGGAGGTCGTGGGGGGGATGGGTCAGACCATGATGGAGGTCGTGGGGGGGATGGGTCAGACCACGATGGAGGTCGTGGGGGGATGGGTCAGACCACGATGGAGGTCGTGGGGGGGTGGGTCAGACCATGATGGAGGAATTGGGGGGTTGGGCCAGACCACAATGGAGGTCATGGGGGGGGTGGGTCAGACCAGCCTGCGGCAGAGGTCAAAAGAAGAAGGTTTAAGCTTCCACACAAAGTGGAATCTACACCTCCAGCTTAAGAGTCAGCTTGTTAGCTCAAAAATGAGGGCTTAAGTTCTCTGTTTCCGTGCTACTGACTCATGCCTGGATTGCAAATTGAGATAATCTGCACCCTGAGTTCATGCTTTCTTTCTGCCTATTAAATTAATGATCAGAAAGTCACACTGCTGGGGTGTGGAGTTTATTCGTATGCCCTTCTGGTATGTGCTGAAGCTGACAACCTTGGCAAGGACCTTTTGGAAGTGATGTGGTTACATGTTGATATTTTAATTGCAAAGTTGTCCCACCAGAACACAGCCAATTAATTATTTGCTTAAATTGAATCGCGATTGCATTTGCCTTCCTCTAGCATGTCGCCTTTGTTGAACTGAAATGTAAGTGATGTGGTTTCAAATGAGGAAAATTACCTAAAAACACTTTTAGCTCAAGCAGAAACCCTGGCTATCAAACTCACAAAACTGCTGACTTTTGCTTGGTCCACTAGTGTCTTGCTGTGAAGTATGGGGGTGGGGAAGGAGTCATAAATATACGCCTGTGCTATTCCTGCACAAAATGTATAAAGTTTTTACAGACATTGCACATTTATTCCAAATTCCATGGTGGCACAGCGGTTAGCACTGCTGCCTCACAGCGCCAGGGACACGGGTTCAATTCCAGCCTCAGGTGACTGTCTGTGTGGAGTCTGCACATTCACCCCGTGTCTGCGTGGGTTTCCTTCGGGTGCTCCAGTTTCCTCCCACAATCCGAAAGCCATGCTGGGTTAGGTGTATTGGCCATGCTAAACTCTTCCTCAGTGTTCCCGGACAGGCCTATTTACCCTGCTAGTCCCCCTGACAAATAAGGGGCAATTGAGCATGGCCAATCAACTTAACCTGCACATCTTTGGAGTGTGGGAGGAAACAGGAGCACCCGGAGGAAACCCACGCAGACACGGGCAGAACTCCGCACAGACAGTGACCCAAGCCAGGAATTGAACCCGGGTCCCCGGCGCGTGAAGCAGCAGTGCTAACCACTGCGCCACCGTGCTGTTCACTGCGGCACGGTAGCGCAGTGGTTAGCACTGCTGCTTCACAGCTCCAGGGTCCCGGGTTCGATTCCCGGCTCGGGTCACTGTCTGTGTGGAGTTTGCACATTCTCCTCGTGTCTGCGTGGGTTTCCTCCGGGTGCTCCGGTTTCCTCTCACAGTCCAAAGATGTGCGGGTTAGGTTGATTGGCCATGCTAAAATTGCTCCTTAGTGTCCTGAGATGCGTAGGTTAGAGGGGTTAGTGGGTAAAATATGTGGGGATATGGCTTGGCTGGGATTGTGGTCGGTGCAGACTCGATGGGCCGAATGGCCTCCTTCTGCACTGTAGGGTTTCTATGATTTCTATGATTTCATTGTGGAAGAATGTTGGCTGTACATGTCGTTCAAGGTATTTGTCATGCGTTTTCAGAAATTGCAATCGCCTCGGAGTGTGGTGACTAGGGGACTTTTACAGTAACTTCATTGCAGTGAATCATTGAATCATTGAAACACTACAGTACAGAAAGAGGCCATTCAGCCCATCGAGTCTGCACCGACCACAATCCCACCCAGGCCCTACCCCCATATCCCTACAGATTTACCCACTAATCCCTCTAACCTACGCATCTCAGGACACTAAGGGGCAATTTTTAGCATGGCCAATCAACCTAACCCGCACATCTTAGGACTGTGGGAGGAAACCGGAGCACCCGGAGGAAACCAGGAGAATGTGCAAACTCCACACAGACAGTGACCCGAGCCGGGAATCGAACCCAGGTCCCTGGAGCTGTGAAGCAGCAGTGCTAACCACTGTGCCACCGTGCCGCAGTGTTAACGTAAACCTACTTGTGACACAAATAAATAAATTTTAACTTTAAAATATGTGCGGGTTAGATTGATTGGCCATGGTAAATTGCCCCTTAGTGTCAGGGGGACTGGCATGGTAAATATGTGAGTTTACGGGGGATAGGACCGAGGTGGGATTGTTGTCAGTGCAGGCTCGAGGGGCCAAATGGCCTCTGTCTACACTGTGCGGATTCTATGATTCTATGGCTCCACAGGTGAGCCCCAGGTGTAAAGATCTCCTGGGCCTCGCGCCGTGGATGTCCGGATGGTTTGGTACCCAGCTTGGTTCCATTCACATGATTCGTGCCCCCGGTTATAATTATTTGGGGCGCGGGGGAGGTGGGATTTGATTCCGAGATTGAGTATGCTAGGAATTTGTTGGTAAGTGTATTGTCCTATGGTCAACGTTCTTCAAACCCTGTGGTGACATTTGGAAAGCAGTGTTCTAGCGTGTGGCCGTACTGCAGGGTATTTACAACACAGAAGCAGCCCATTCCGTCCCACAGTGGTCCACAATGGTGTTCATGCTCCACATAAGCCTCCCCCCAATCTTAACTTAACCTCACCCTATCAACACAAATGCATACGAACATGCATGTCTTCAGTGGAACAGGAGTAGGCCCACTCAGCCCCTCGAGCCTGCCCTGCCATTCAATAAGATGGCGGCTGATCTGATTGTACCCATCCACTTATCCCATGTAACCTACCATCCCCTTCTTTAACAAGATCTATCTGCACATCCGGTCCCTTTCTCCCTCATTTGCTTACTTCCCCTTAAATATATCTGCTCTTTTCACCTCAACTTCTCCCTGTGGTAGCAAGTTCCAAATTCTCTGGGTAAAAAAGTTTATCCTGAATAAAGCCCCCAGTTTTGCAACCCTCAGAGTGGAAACACCTCTATGTCTATCCCGATGAACAATTCCATAAAATTAAAGACCTTTAACAGGTCTTTTTGTTTCAGAGGAAGTAAAACCAAATCAGCCTTTCCCAGTAATTTAATATTGTGACAATACTGTGCCTATAAGAAATGTATTTTAGTCATGTTTCTGCGCTGAATATGTTTACTAGTCCCTTCCAGACTTCCGGCTGCACTTTATTGTTACTGCAGCAACATAATTGATCTTCATTGATTGCAGATTTTTTAAAAATCTGAACTAATGCAGAGTTCTGTTGTTTTGTGTTTTCTCCTGGGATATTTCAGAGTGGGGTTTGATTAGGTTGAGTGACGGGTAAGGTCATATGACCGGGTACAGCTAGGCTTACACAGAGAACTCAAGCTCAGTCTGCTTTTTGGGAGGAGAAGAAGTGCCTCTCTTTTCCCCTCTCTCTGAGATCTGGAGACTAGAATCTGCCAAGAAATAAACTTTTTTCTCTGAGATTCTACTATCTGGGGGTGGATCTTTCTCTGGAAGTTGCTCCATGAGAATTTGAAAACAGGGGTCAGGGTGGATCACTCTCCAGAAGTGTCAAAAGGCTGGAAATCTAGTATCTATGTAAGCATCTTTAGTTTCTGTGCTGATTCTAAAGTAGAGATTTCTGTCTGTGTGGATATTATTAAATTGGAACAATAGCAATAGCAAGCTGTTAGGAATTATAAAGGCAAAATACTGCGGATGCTGGAATCTGAAACAAAGACAGAAAATGCTGGGAAAACCCAGCAGGTCTGACAGCATCTGTGGAGGGCCAAGGTCATCCTCACTCAAAACGTTGGCTCTATTCTCTCTCCACAGATGCTGTCAGACCTGCTGAGTTTTTCCAGCATTTTTTGTTTTTGTTAAGAATCATACTTCGTTTAAGTCATGTTTAAATATTTTAATTGGTAAAAGTTATGCTAATTCTTTTTGTTATATTCTAACTGTGTTCTTAAATAAAGTTTTATTTTGATAAAAGCTCCCTAGTGGGTCACTGGAATCATACCTGGAGTGAAACACTTTATGCCAAAATCAAATGTAGAAGTTGGTGTCTAGGCTAACTTCATAACATACCTTGGAGTTTCTGATCTGGTCCATGGAAATATTTGATGTTCTCTGCATCAAAATCCAAAGGGTTTAAATCTAGACTTTTCTCTTTTCCTATGAATAGATGATGCTGAAGAAAGGTTAAGAGATTCCTCTATATATAATCATTGCTGCACAGTATTGCAAATGCTCTGGCACCAAAGAACAGATGAATCTTCAACCATTCCCTGTGCCTTTTGTGGCTTACATAACCTAGTGCTGACTTGAATAAATAATGTGCAACATTTGGAACAAATAACAAAGAAAAGTACAGCACAGGAACAGGCCCTTCGGCCCTCCAAGCCCGTGCCGGCCATGATGCCCTAACTAAACTAAAAAATAACTTCTGCCCTTACTCAGACTGTATCCTTCTATTCCCTCCCTATTCATGGACCCATCCAGATGCCTCTTAAATGTGGCTAATGTGCCTGCTTCCACCACCTCCTCTGGCAGCACGATCCAGGCACCCATTACTCTCGGCATGAAAAACTTCCCCCGCACATCTCCCTTAAACTTTCCCCCCTCATCTTGAAACTGTGCCCCCTTGTAATTGACACCTCCACCCTGGGAAAAAACCTCTGACTATCCACCCTGTCTGTGCCTCTCATTATTTTGTAGACCTCTATCAGGTCTCCCTTCAGCCTCCGTCTTTCCAGTGAAAACAATCCTAGTTTATCCAACCTCTCCTCATAGCCAACACCCTCATGACCAGGCAACGTCCTGGTGAACCTTCTCTGCACTCTCTCCAAAGCTTCCACATCCTTCTGGTAGTGTGGTGACTAGAATTGCACGCAATACTCCAAATGTGGCTTTAACAAGGTTTTATACAGCTGCAACACCATTTCCCAACTCTTGTACTCAATGCCCTAGCCATTGAAGACAAGCATGCCATATGCCTTCCTAATCACCTTGGCCACCTGTGTTACCACTTTTAATGATCTGTGAGGTCTTAACTTTTTTCCATGAAAATGCTGCAATGCTAACACAATCTGCCAAACACAGTGTAGGCCACAATCCACAGATAAGCATACTATCATAGAATCACAGAATCCCCACAGTACAGAAGGAGGCCATTTGGCCCATCGGGTCTGCACCGATCACAATCCCACCCAGGCCCTATTCCTGTAACCCCACACATTTACTCTGCTCATTTCCCTGACACTAAAGTCTATTAATCATGGCTAATCAACCTAACCCGCACATCTTTGGACTGTGGGGGGAAACCCAAGCACCTGGAGGAAACCCACACAGACACAGGGAGAACGTGCAAATTCCACAAAGAGAGTGACCCGTGGCCGGATTTGAACCCAGGTCTTTGTTTAACTGGAGTGAGACTGGGGGAGAGAGTCTTAGCAGGAGTGCTGAGAGTAAGCTAAGAAGTGATTTAATTATTCATTTATTCATTTAAGGGTATTCCTAGTATATTTCGCGGGCTTTTTTCAGGGTTTTGAATTGAGGAAGTGAGGTCAGCTGAAGGGGATTCTGGGAGGTTGAGTCTTAGTATAAAAGGCAGTTACTTGGGGGGTTCGCCGGGAGCATAAAAAGCCATCTGCACTATACAGCGGGCAGCGTCGGGAGCGGGCAGTGGAGTGAGTGGGTAGCAGAGTGTGCACTATAAGGGCTTTGGCTCACAGGGCTTGAGTGAGTGGGTAGCAGAGTGTGCACTATAAGGGCTTTGGCTCACAAGGCTTGGGCTGAAAGGGCGAGGCAGGGCTAGTTATTTTTTACCTAACCCTATAAAGGATAAGGGCAGGTATGAGTGATCGGCCAGTTCAGTGCTTCCGATGTGGGATGTGGGAGTTCCTGCAAACACCTAGCTTCCCAGAGGTTCACATATGTGCCAGGTGCGTGGAACTGCAGCTCTTGAGGGACCGTGTTAGGGAACTGGAGCTGCAGATCGCTGACCTTAGCCTAGTCAGGGAAAATGGGAGAAAAATTGACAGCAGTTATAGGCAACTAGTTACACCGGGGCATCGGGAGAATGACACGTGGGTCACAGTTAGGAGGAGTAAAGGGCAGAAGGGTAAAGTACAAGGGAGGACTCCAGAGGTGTCTCAAAATAGGAAGGGCTTGGTGACAGGTGTGAGAGGGGAGGGGAGTGGACAGTTAGAAGAGGGGTCACCTGTGGTTGTCCCACTCCAAAACAGGTACATTGTTTTAGATAGTGTGGAGGAGTGTGCCTCTCCAGGGGTAAGACACAGTGACCAGGTCACTGGCACACAGTCAGGCTCTGTGGCCCGGAAAGGGAAGAGAGGGGTTAGGAGAGCGATAGTGGTGGGGGATGCGTCAGTTAGAGGCACAGACAGGCGATTCTGTGGGGGCGAACGGGACTCCAGGATGGTAGTCTGCCTACCTGGTGCTGGGGTCACGGATGTCTCCGAGCGGATAGGAGGCATCTTAAAAGGGGAAGATAAAGAAACGGATGTCATTATACACATTGGTGGAAATGACGTAGATAGGAAGAGTAGGGGGGTCCTAAGAGAGCAATTCAGGGAGTTGGGAAATAGGTTAAAAAGTAGGGTCACTAGGGTGGCCATCTCTGGGCTGCTCCCAATGCCTCGTGCCAGTGAGGCTAAGAATAGGGAGTTGGTTCAAATGAATGCCTGGCTAAAGGACTGGTCCAGGAGGGAGGGCTTTATTTTCATAGACCAATGGGAGGTTTTCAGGAGAGGATGGCACCTGTACAAGAGGGAGGGGTCACAACTAAGTTGGAAGGGCACAAATATCCTGGCTGGGAGCTTTGCTAATGCAGTTCGGGGGGGTTTAAACTAGTATGGCAGGGGGGTGGGGATCAAACTATTAGGTCTATAAGTGTGGTGGCTGGGGACGAGCTTGGGGCTGGGACAAGGCTGGCAAAGAAGAAGAGCACTCTGGGGGAGGACGACCTCACTGAGCCTGGGGGTCTGGAGTGCTTATACTTCAATGCAAGGAGCGTAGCAGGTAAAACAGACGAACTTGGGGCCTTAATGTGCACGAGGAATTTGGATGTGGTTGCGGTGACAGAGACTTGGTTGAAAGAGGGACAGGACTGGCAGCTGAATATTCCAGGGTACAAGTGTTTTAGGCGAGACAGAGGAGGGGCCAAAAGAGGTGGGGGAGTAGCGGTATTGGTTGGAGAGCATATTACAGCGGTGCAGAGGGAGGACAATTCGGAGGAGTCGTGTAGCGAGTCACTCTGGGTGGAGCTTAGAAACAGGAAAGGCGCAGTCACTATGTTGGGGGTGTACTACAGGCCCCCCAACAGCCCAAGGGAAGTGGAAGAATGGATATGTCAGGAGATACTGGATAGGTGCAGGAAATATAGGGTTGTTGTAGTGGGAGACTGCAATTTCCCTGGTATAGACTGGAAATCGCTGAGGGCAGGGACTCTGGATGGGGAGGAATTTGTAAAATGTGTACAGGAGGGTTCGTTGGAACAATATGTGGACAGCCCGACTAGAGAGGGGGCTATACTGGACCTGGTACTGGGGAATGAGCCCGGTCAGGTCTTCAAAGTTTTGGTTGGGGAACATGTGGCAAATAGTGACCACAATTCTGTTAGCTTTAGGATAGTGATGGAAAAGGATGAGTGGTGTCCCAAGGGTAAGGTGTTGGATTGGGGGAAGGCTAACTTTATTGGGATCAGGCAGAAATTGGCAGCTCTTGATTGGGAGAGGCTGTTTGAGGGTAAATCCACATCTGGTATGTGGCAGTCTTTTAAGGAACGGTTGTTAGGGCTACAGGACAAGCATGTGCCTGTAAAAAAGAAGGATAGGAAGGGTAGGATTAGAGAACCGTGGATAACCAGGGAAATTGAGGGACTGGTCAAAAGGAAAAGAGAGGCGTATGTTAGGTCCAATCAGCTAAAAACGGAGGAAGCTCTGGAGGAGTACAATGAAAGTAGGAAAATACTCAAACGGGGAATTAGAAGAGCAAAAAGGGGTCACGAAATGTTCTTGGCAGACAGGATTAAGGAGAATCCCAAGGCATTTTATTCATACGTTAGGAACAAAAGGGTTGTTAGGGAAAAAATCGGACCTCTCAGGGACAAAAGTGGGGACTTATGCTTGGAGCCCAAAGAGGTAGGGGAGATCCTAAATGAATACTTTGCGTCGGTATTCATAAAGGAGAGGGATGTGTTGACTGGGAGTGTCTCGGAGGGGAGTGTTGAACCGTTGGAGAAAATCTCCATTACAAAGGAGGAAGTGTTAGGTTTGTTAGAGAATATAAAGACTGACAAATCCCCAGGGCCTGATGGAATCTATCCAAGGCTGCTCAGGGAGACGAGAGGTGAAATCATTGGGCCTCTGACGCAAATCTTTGTCTCGTCACTGGACACAGGTGAGGTCCCAGAGGATTGGAGGATAGCCAATGTGGTCCCGTTATTTAAGAAGGGTAGGAAGGATAACCCGGGTAATTATAGGCCGGTGAGCTTGACGTCCGTGGTGGGGAAGTTGTTGGAGAAGATTCTTAAAGATAGGATGTATGCGCATTTAGAAAGGAATAAACTCATTCACGATAGTCAACATGGTTTTGTGAGAGGGAGGTCATGCCTCACTAACCTGGTGGTGTTTTTTGAAGAAGTGACCAAAATGGTTGACGAAGGAAGGGCCGTGGATGTTGTCTATATGCACTTTAGTAAAGCGTTTGACAAAGTCCCTCATGGTAGGCTAGTGAAAAAGGTTGGATCCCATGGGATAAAGGGGGAGGTGGCTAGATGGGTGGAGAACTGGCTTGGTCATAGAAGACAGAGGGTGGTAGTGGAAGGGTCTTTTTCCGGCTGGAGGCCTGTGACTAGTGGTGTACCGCAGGGCTCTGTATTGGGACCTCTGCTGTTTGTGATTTATATAAATGATCTGGAAGAAGGAGTAACTGGGGTGATCAGTAAGTTTGCGGACGACACAAAACTGGCAGGACTTGCAGATAGTGAGGAACATTGTCAGAGGCTACAGAAGGATATAGATAGGCTGGAAATTTGGGCAAGGAAATGGCAGATGGAGTTCAATCCTGATAAATGCGAAGTGATGCATTTTGGTGGGAATAATGTAGGGAGGAGCTACACGATAAATGGAAGAACCATAAAGGGTGTAGAGACGCAGAGGGACCTGGGTGTGCAAGTCCACAGATCTTTGAAGGTGACGTCACAGGTGGAGAAGGTGGTGAAGAAGGCATATGGCATGCTTGCCTTTATAGGACGGGGCATAGAGTATAAGAGTTGGGGTCTGATGTTGCAGATGTATAGAACGTTGGTTCGGCCGCATTTGGAATACTGCGTCCAGTTCTGGTCGCCACACTACCAGAAGGACGTGGAGGCTTTGGAGAGAGTACAGAGGAGGTTTACCAGGATGTTGCCTGGTATGGAGGGGCTTGGTTATGAGGAGAGATTGGGGAAACTGGGGTTGTTCTCCTTGGAAAGACGGAGGATGAGGGGAGACTTAATAGAGGTGTATAAAATTATGAAAGGCATAGATAGGGTGAACGGTGGGAAGCTTTTCCCCGAGTCGGTGGTGACGTTCACGAGGGGTCATAGGTTCAAGGTGAAGGGAGGGAGGTTTAACACAGATATCAGAAGGACATATTTCACACAGAGGGTCGTGGGGGCCTGGAATGTGTTGCCGGGCAAGGTGGTGGAGGCGGACACACTGGGAACGTTTAAGACTTATCTAGACAGCTATATGAACGGAGTGGGAATGGAGGGATACAAAAGAGTGGTCTAGTTTGGACCAGGGAGCGGCGCGGGCTAATTGTTCCTTGTTTCTCGTTTCAAGGCTTCATTCTATGATCATCTTGCTGGTGCCAGTACAGAGCGAGACTGCGGATAGTTGGGAACCTGTCTCGGGGGCAGGGAATTCATATGGTGTTCGTGGAAGTGGAACTGACTAGGGTTGGGAAGCATTTTCTGATCAGGGCCATTGTGATCTCCTGGACTCGTTTCGATCGCCTCAGGGGGTCGGAGAGCAATTTCCCAGAATTTTTTTTCCCCATATTGGCCCTGGGGTTTTTCACTCTGGGTTTTCGCCTCTCCCTGGAGATCACATGGTCTGGAATGGGGGGGTGGGGGTAAGTTAATAGGTTGTAATGAACAAAGCATCGTAGCTGTGAGGGACAGCTCGGTGGATAGGATATTGGTATGTAGATAGGCTGGAAAATTGGGCGGGGATCCTGGATTCAGGATTCAATCCTGGACCGGGGAGCGGCGCGGGCTTGGAGGGCCGAAGGGCCTGTTCCTGTGCTGTATTGTTCTTTGTTCTTTGTCCCTGGCACAGTGAGGCAGCAGTGCTAACCACTGTGCCACCCATATGTTGTTTTCTTTAAATGCACACTCTGATCTGTTAAGACCCAGGCCAGAAACTCCAAGATGTTTTATGAAGTTAGCCTAGACCCTAAGTTTTACATTTGATTTTGGCTTGGGTGAGCAGAAAGTCTTTCACTCCAGGTATGATTCCAGTGACCCACTAGGGAGCTTTTATCAAACAAAGTTTATTTAAGAACACAGTTAAAATATAACAAAAGGAATGATCAAAACTTATACTAATTACAAGACTTAGACATGACACATTCCTTAACAGATAGCTATCTCTGTTGTTCCAATGTAAAGCAATCCCTTAGACATACACCCTTTTTCAGATTAAGTTAGCACTAAAGCAAGTATGCTCACATGATACTGAATTTTGCAGTTTTTTGACATCTATGTGAATTAGTCCTTTGAATTTTGGATCAAATCTCCAAGGCTCCTTTGTCTTGGAAATTTCAGAAAGCCTTTGGAGAGAGAGAGAGAGAGAGAGAGACACTGCCTTCTTCTGCTAGCTTCTAGCAGCAACTAAAATAAAACTTAAACTAGAATGTTCTGTGAAAAAAAATCTGTCCTCAGTCACATGACATACCCTGTCAATCAACCGCAATCAAGCCCCACTCTGCAATCCCAGGGGACATATTAAAACAACACAACACTGCATTAGTTCAGATTGAAATTAACATTGCTTCAATTATCCTGCTTCAGCAACAATAAAGGACACCAGTCACAGACAACATGGCGCCGACAAAACTCCAGGGCCTGCTAGAAACATCCTGCAGAGAAACATGATTTAAAAATACACCTCTTAAAGGCACAGTACCATCACAGATCTAATGCTTTTTCACAGTCTTTAAGAAAAATTATTTGTTCTGATTGGTATGAGCTAGCCATGTGGATTAGGGACCTAAAACATTGACTGGGGAACTTTTCAAACCTGGTGCTCTTCCAGAGTGCATTTGCATATTGCTGAAAAATACATTTTTGGTCAAAGTTTTTCATTTTGTACCCATCAGGACAATTCACAAGAATATGTAGAAATGTAAAACGTACAACAATTTATATTCCATGAAAAGAGAGTGCTGACTAGTTGGCAAGTGGCTTCTGATTGGAAGAGGCATTGTCATGGATAATGTACCAGTTGGTTGTGGCTGACAGTTAACTGACAAGCATTGTTTGAAACATAAGCCAGGCAGCTTGACTCTGACTAGTCAAGGCATTGCCCTGAGGAATGAGCCAGTGAATGGCTGTCACTTTTTTGTTTCATCAAAACAGGCACAACATGAACATGTTCTTTCTGAATGAAAGGATGAGAGAACTTGCCGGAATTGTGACAGAAACCTCATGTGCACAAGGTAACATGGGGTAAAGTAGGAGCAGCTGGGAGGAATCTCCTAGTGATTGTACTTATTCTAGTGATTTCAGCTGCGCTTGCCCCAAGACTGGAAAACCCCACACAAGGTCAACGGACCTTTGCGTGGTCCATGTCCCGCTTGCTACGATTCCCAGGTAGGGCGGGATGGGAAAATTCCACACTTAGGGCTCTATTTTACCATTGCGTCGTGCCTGTTTTCAGGTGCGAAAATGTGGCAAAGTCGGGTGTGAGGCCATTAACGCGATCCGCGCCCACGTCCGCGCAGATGGCCACTTTACCGAGACCCGGGAATGGCCACGATCCGACTCACGCCCGAAACGGGTGCAACGACGATTTAACTGCATTTTCATGCATTTAAATTGAATTAATGAACTGCCCGCCCAACTTTATCAGCATTTCCCCCTTTACCACCGCGTTCGCCAATCCGGAACCGCACCGTAATGGACCTGCTGAATAAAAGTCTGGATCAGGCGCTCCAGCTGCTGAAGAGGCGAATTCAGAGCTTCCAACGGCTCTCTGACTCAGATCGGTGGTGGGGGGGGAGGGGGGCGGGTCAGATCATTGTCTGGTTGGGGGGGGGGGCGGTGGGGGGGGGAGGGCTGATCGTTGTCTGGTGGGAGAGGGGGAGAGGAGGAGGCGGATCAGATGTACCTCTGGGGTGGTGGGGGGGTAGTGAGGCCAGATCATTCTCTGGTGGGGGAGGAGTGAGGCCAGATCATTCTCTGGTGGGGGAGGAGTGAGGCCAGATCATTCTCTGGGAGGGGGAGGAGGGAGGCAGGTAAGATGTATTTCTGGTGGGGGGGCAGGGGGGTCCACTGCCACTCATAAGAACATAAGAAATAGGAGCAGGAGTAGGCCATCTAGCCCCTCGAGCCTGCCCCGCCATTCAATAAGATCATGGCTGATCTGACGTGGATCAGTACCACTTACCCGCCTGATCCCCATAACCCTTAATTCCCTTACCGCTCAGGAATCCATCCATCCGCGCTTTAAACATATTCAGCGAGGTAGCCTCCACCACCTCAGTGGGCAGAGAATTCCAGAGATTCACCACCCTCTGGGAGAAGAAGTTCCTCCTCAACTCACTCTGTGGACGATCGGTGGGAGGGAAGGGGCAGGTGGTCGCGATCGGTCTGGGTAGGGGTGGATGGATAAGGGGGACAGTGATGTGTGTGTGTGCACCCTCGCTCCCGCTTTTCGCTCCCGAGCCGCTTTTCTCCACTTTCTGCAGCCCAGGAGCGATCTGACACAGACACGCTTTTTCAATTTGTTTTCTAACTGCGCATGCGCAGTTCAGAGCTCCGATCATTTCAGGCGCGCTAAGCCCCGCCCACAGTGCAACTCAGACCCACGATTTTCTTTTCAGGCTGAGTGCGTGTGGGAGCACCTGAAAGCCTCTGAATTGCGCCCAGATTCAGCACTTAGAATGAAAATGGTAAAATCAGGCCCTTTGTGTCAATGTGCATCTCAAGTCTAATAAAATACTTGAATGGAGGTTTCGATCTAACCTAATGGGTGAAAAGCTGGACTAATTATAAAGTCCATATATAGCAACACTATATACAGTGTTATTCAAAACCTCCACCCGTCCTGTCTTTTTCAAAACTCCCCCCCATTCTCTGCCTGCCAAAGCAATGACCAACGGGTGGCACAGTGGTTAGCGCTGCTGCCTCAAAGCGCCAGGTACCAGGGTTCAATTCTGGCCTCGAGTCATTGTCTGTGTGGAGTTTGCACGTTCTCCCCGTGTCTGTGTGGGTTTCCTCCAGGTGCTCTGGTTTCCCCCCACAGTCCAAAGATGTTTCAGGATAGGTTGATTGGCCATGCTAAATTGCACCTTGGTGTCAGGGGGATTCGTAGGGTAAATGGATGGGGTTATGGGGATAGGGCCTCAGTGGGATTGTGCTCAGTGCAGGCTCGATGGGCCGAATAGCCTCCTTCTGCACTGTAGGGATTCTAAAACAAAACTCCTTTCCAAGAAGCAGAGACTTTGAATATTTTTGAGGCAGAGGTGGATAGCTTCTTGGTAAGCGAGGGGGTGAAAGGTTATCGGGGGTAGGCGAGATGCAGATTTCAGGCTATTTTCAGATCAACCATGATCCTATTACATGGTGGAGCAGGCTCGAGAGGCTGAATGGCCTACTCCTGCTCCTTGTTCATGTATAGAGATAGATAAGGTGATGAAGGGAATCAAAAAACAAAAAACAATGATGAGAATTTCACAACCCAGTTTCCAAAGTCAATGGAGGATAGTGAGCACAGGGTGAATGGGAATTGGGGTGAGCTAGGATACAGGCCGCAGAGTTTTAGATTAACTCAAGTGGTAATGTCACTGGACGAGTGATCCAGAGGCCCAGGCTAATACTCTGAGGATGCGGGTCCAAATCCCACCATGGCAACTGGTGGAATTTAAACTCAACTAATGAAGAAAAGATCTGGAATATAAAATTAGTCTCCATAATGGTTACCATATCATCGATTGTCATAAAACCCATATGCTTCACTAATGTCCTTTGGGGAAGAAAATCTGCCATCCTTACCTGGTCTGGCCTCCATGTGACTCCAGACTCACAGCAATGTGGTTGACTCTGGCTTTTTCCCAGGGTGGAGGTGTCAATTACAAGGGGGCACAGATTCAAGGTGAGAAGGGAAAAGTTTAAGGGAGATGTGCGGGGGAAGTTTTTCACACAGAGAGTGGTGGGTGCCTGGAACGCGCTGCCAGAGGAGGTGGTGGAAGCAGGCACATTAGCAACAGTTAAGAGGCATCTGGATAGGTCCATGAATAGGGAGGGAGTAGAGGGATTCACTCCGAGTAAGGACAGAAGGATTCTTATTTAGCTTAGTTAGGGCATCATGATCGGCACGGACTTGGAGGGCTGAAAGGCCTGTTCCTGTGCTGTACTTTTTGTTCTTAACCGCCCTTTGAAATGGCCCAACAAGCTACTCAGCTCAGGGGCAATTAGGAATGGACAACAAAGACGGACTTTGACAGCAATGCCCCTATTCCATGAAAAAGTAAGTTGATGTGGGGGAGAAGGAAAGAGGCTGTCCAGGAGGGCTTTGGATTAATCAAGGAGCAGATCGCTAACTGCAGAACTCTAACCCTAATGGAGGGCCTTGGACAAGATGAAAGTGAAGTTGTCACCAAAACCTAGGAGAATTTTTGCATGACATACCATGATCTCCTGGTAGGTAAGATGGGCGGCACGGTGGCACAGCTGTGAGCTGCTGCCTCACAGCGCCAGGGACCCGGGTTCAATTCCTGGTTTGGGTCACTGTCTGTACGGGCTCTGCACATTCTCCCCATCTCTGTGTGGTAAATCACTGTTAGCTTATTACCTGTATATGTGACATGCCTGGACACATCCCTGCCGGCCCTACCCGAGACTCCTTCCCCCCCGGTCCAGGTATAAAGGCGACTGCTCCCCACCCCCCTGCCTCAGTCTGGACCAGTTCATCGGCATGGGTGTGCTCCAAGTCTTTTGCTAATAGAAGCCTATTTGTTCTTGCATACAAACTAGTCTTTGCTCGATTGATGGTGCATCAGTCTGCATGGGTTTCCTCCCACAGTCCGAAAGACGTGCTGGTTAGGTGCATTGGCCGTGCTAAATTCTCCCTCAGTGTACCCGAACAGGCGCCAGAGTGTGGCGACCAGGGGATTTTCACAGTAACTTCATTGCAGTGTTAATGTAAGACAACTTGTGACAAGTAATAATAATAGAAAGAAAAAAAAAGAGTAGCTACAGCAGCAACAACGGCAACGGGTCACAGAGTGAATTGAAGTTCGGAGGGACAAATGGAGGTGCAGCTAGAGAATAATAAAAGGAAGTGGTCAGAGAGAGCCCTATCTGTGATTGTTTCAGTGGCAATAGTGACCATATGTTATAGGAGCAGAATTAGGTCATTCGGCCCATCGAGTCTGTTCCACCATTCAATCATGGCTGATATGATTCTCATCCCCATTCTCCTGCCTTCGCCCCATAATCCTTGATCCCCCTTATTGATCAAGAACCTATCTATCTCTGTCTTAAAGACACTCAATGACCTCCACAGCCTTCTGTGGCAATGAGTTCCACAGATTCACCGCCCTCTGGCTGAAGAAATTCCTCCTCATCTCAGTTTTAAAGGAGTGTCCCTTTACTCTGAGGTTGTCCCCTCGAGTTCTGGTCTCTCCCACTAGTGGAAACATCCTCTCCACATCCACTCTATCTAGGCCTCTCAGTATTCAAGTTTCAATTAGATCCCCCCTCATCCTTCTAAACTCAATCAAGCATAGACCTAGACTCCTCAACCGCTCCCTTCATTCCTGCGATCATTCTTGTGAGCCTCCTCTGGACCCCCCTCTAAGGCCAGCACATCCTTCCTTAGGTATGGGGCCCAAAACTGCTCACAATATTCCAAGTGGTCACGTGAGATGGCAAAGTCTGTTCATCTGGCAGTAAAGATGTGCTAGTAGCAGGCCACAAAAGAACTAACTTCACAAACTAAACCAAAGTAAAGGTTTAATAAAGAAACTTCATTACACCATCACTTGGGCCACTCCCTGGGTCACAAATGCTCCCCACAAACCCCATCTGCTTGCTATGTGCTGGTCAGCTGATTGCCACATAATTTTACCATTGGTCACATGATCTACCAGGTCAGCTGACCTTTACAGCATGTTACCATTGGTTACATTATAACAAAGGCAACAGAGTGGCGCTCTGAATACGGGTCAATACGGAGGATGGAAGAGCAGAGAAGCAGAGACGAGATGAAATGGGTGTCAAAGTCACTGAGGATGAGAAGTCCCTCAGTGCACGGGCTGAGGAGGAGGAAGCAGCGGGGAAGTCGCAGTGAGAAACACGAGCGGGTGGTCGAGCAGGGGGTGAAATTCTCAAAGGAGAGGTGACCCAGGTGTGAAGTGGTGCCGACAGCCACCCCACCCGCTGTGACGGTTTGGGCAGGGCAAGTGGTGGCGGGGGGGGTGTCAGTAACGGACGAAGGTGTCACCACCCATCATCAAACTTTCCATCAAGGCCATGACATCATAAAACCATCCACAATTATCCAGAGAATCCATTTTCCATTTCTTGTAATATACTCCCTCACATTGGAAGGTGCAAAATGGTTGCCAACTGTGACAAGACTTAAAGTCACGAATGACATTGATTATATTTTCCCACTGTTTAGCAGGCACTCTTCCATCATTTATCATCCAGTGAGCGCCATTTAACTTGGGGAAGATGACAGAGTTCATGCATATTTTTAAAATATAGTGGGCGGAATTTTCCAATAGAATTGCAGATCAAGTGAGGGAAAGAAAAGGCATTAAAATGGAAGGTGGGGGGAGGGCAGGAGGGGGTGAGGCAGGAGGGGGGTCAGGGGTCAGGTGTCAGGGGGCAGGAGGGGGTCGGGGGTTGGGAAATGAGGCGCATGAGAGAGTCAAGGGAGCATGGGGCAGGAAAGGGACAAGGGGGTATGGGGCAGGAGGGGGTCAGGGGGGCATGGAGCAGAAGAGGGACAAGGGGGCATGGGGCAGGAGGGGGTCAGGGAGTGAGTGGCAGGAGGGATTCAGGGGGCATGGGGCAAGAGGGGGTCAGGGAGTGAGTGGCAGGAGAGCTTCAGAGGGCATGGAGCAGGAGGGAGTCAGGGAGTGAGTGGCAGGAGGGGTTCAGGGGGCATGGAGCAGGAGGGGGCCGGGGACTGCAGGGGCAGGAGGGGGTCGGGGGTCAGTGAGTGAGGGGCAATCACTGCACACTCATACATTTGGCAATGATAAATCAAATCAAAGGAGGGGTCAGGGGGGTGGGGGGCAGGAGGGGTTTAGGGATGGGGTCAAGAGGGGGTCAGGGGGGTCAGTGAGTGAGGGACAGGAGGGGGTTGAGGGTGGGGTCAAGAGGGGGTCAGGGGGGTCGGTGAGTGAGGGACAGGAGGGGGGTGGGGGTGGGGTCAAGAGGGGGTCAGGGGGTCGGTGAGTGAGGGGCAGGAGGGGGGTGGGGGTGGGGTCAAGAGGGGGTCGGGGGGTCGGTGAGTGAGGGACAGGAGGGGGTTGAGGGTGGGGTCAAGAGGGGGTCGGGGGGTCGGTGAGTGAGGGGCAAGAGGAGGTTGGGGGTGGGGTCAAGAGGGGGTCGGGGGGTCGGGGAGTGAGGGGCAGGAGGGGGCCAGGGGGATGGGGGCAGGAGGGAGTCAGGAGGCGTGGGGAGTGAGGGGCAATCACTGCACATTAATACATTTGACAATAATAAGTCAAATCAAAGGAGGGGGTCAGGGTGGTGGGGATCAGGGGTCGGGGAGTGAGGGGAGGAGGGGGGTCATGGGGCATGGGAAGGGGTGGGGGGCAGGAGGGGGCAGGAGGGGTCAGGGCGCGTGGGAGGGTTGAGGGGCAGGAAGAGGTCAGGGTTCGTGGGATGGGGTGGGGGGGTCAGGGGGCATGGGAGGGGGTGGGGGGGGGGGTTCATTTTTCAGCAGGCCTTGGGTAAGAGTCAGAAAATCCATCTTGCTTTTTAAGCCAACGTGTTTATTGTAACATAGAAAATAGCGAGTTATCAAATTGTACATCAGTCCCCCATCTCAACCAGAACTCAGCCAGGGCGAACTTATTCTGTGGAACTTCACGTTCCAGTAAATTATAACGGGAAATGTGCCTGAAAGGCCTCAGACCTTCCTTCAGCCGCCAAAGGCTGCGGGAGTGGATGGAAGGCAAGCTCTGAGTGGAACTGCGGTCAAGGCTTCAGTCGGGGAAGCTTTGATCAAACTTGTGCAAGATCTTTATCATTTTCCATTGAAATTGGTACATTTTTGTATCATTTCCCAGTTTTGAATCTGCGTGTTTGTCAAAGCCACTATTTCATATTGAGTAAAACGGTCGGCCAGGCTAATAATCTGCATTCAGCAATCCACTCAGAACGTTTCAGAGCCAGCGTCTTTGATCAGGATTCTGCCAGATTTTTATCTTTGCTATTCAAAATGCTGTATTCGAGTAGTGTTTTGCATCTGTATCCTTTGATCAAAATGGTGCAAGATTTGGATCTTTTTCTATTGTGTATTGTGCACTAATCTTCACATTCTGGTGGCTCTGACAGAATGTCAGCCCTGTGCTTCATTCGGAGGACAACAGTAGACAATCCTGTGCCGGGACACACTCCCTGGAGTTGAGCCAGGAAACACTGGAATTGGCGGGACTGATGTATGAGGAGAAATTGACTGGATCAGGATTGTTTTCGCTCGAGTTCAGATGAATAAGGGAGGGATGTCACAGAGGCTGAGAGGGCCCTATTTTACCATTTGGATTCTAAGTGCTGGGCGGACTTGAAACTGGGAGTGTTTCAGATCCGACTTTTAGTCCCATTCTCAGGCGCCCCCCATGCGCACACTGCCTGTAAAAATATCAGTGATTCCGAATCGCGCTGCACAAGCCTGTGGGCGGGGCTTAATACACCCGAAACCCGGCAGCTCCGATCGGCGCCCCCAACCGCGCATGTGCAGAAAAAAAAGATGGAATAACGCTCCATTGCCACATCGCTCCCGGGCCGGATAATGCCTCCCCCTGGCCTCCACAGACATGGCCCCACCCCCACAACATTACTGACCCCCTTATATCCCCAGCCCCTCCGCCACCCAAACCTATCGTGGGCCCCTCCCCTCTTCCCCCCCCCCCCCCCCAACCGATCTCAGGCAGAGTGGCAGCAGACCCCCCCTTCCCCACCTCCCCTCCCAACCGATCTCAAGCAGAGCTGTTGGCCACTCAGCACTTACCTCCTCACTAACCGGAGCACCCAAATCGGACTTTTGTGGAGCATGTCTGTTTCGCGCTGATTGGGAATGGGTGAACGTGGTGATGAAGGGGGAAGTGCCGGTAAGGCTGGGCATGCAGCCCATGAAGTCAATTTAAATGCATGCAAATTCATTTAAATGGCCGTCGCACCCGTTTCGAGTGTGGTCCCATTCGTGGCTATTTTTGGGCCTTGGTAAAGGGGGAACCAGCAGAAATGGGCACGGATCACGCTACTTGCCTCATGCCCAACTTTACCAAGTTTTCGTGCCCGAAAAACAGGCGCTACGTGATGGTAAAATCGGGCTGATAAAAATTCTAACAGGACTGGACTGGACTGGACAGGGTAGATGCAGGGAGGATGTTCCCAATGGTGGGGGAGTCCAGAACCAGGGGTCACAGTCTGAGGATTCGGGGTAGACCATTTAGGATGGAGGTGAGGAGACATTTCTTCACCCAAAGAGTGGTGAGCCTGTGGAATTCATTACCACAGGGAGTAGTTGATGCCAAAACATTGAGTGTATTCAAGAGGCGGCTGGATATAGCACTTGGGGTGAATGGGATCAAAGGTTATGGGGAGAAAGCAGGATTAGGCTATTGAGTTGGATGATCAGCCATGATCGTAATGAATGGGGGAGCAGGCTCGAAAGGCCGAATGGCCTCCTCCTGCTCCTATCTTCTATGTTTCTAAGTTTCTGTGTTAACTTTCAGTGTCAGGATATTGTGGCGCTAAAAGGTAGGGATATGTTCGGCACAACTTGTGGGGCCAAAGGGCCTGTTTTGTGCTGTTGTTTTCTATGTTTCTATGTTTGCCTGAAGCACTCCAGATTGGGAAAGAGCTGCACAGCGGCTGGAAGGCTCACCTGGCTTGTGGGCACCCGTCTGGGGTAGTTTGCAGAAGACTTCAGGTGAGGAAAATACTCTGGCCTCTGGGTGAAGATGTCCTCAGTAAGGGCATGAGTGCCATGGTGGCACGGTGGCACAGTGGTTAGCACTGCTGCCTCACAGCGCCAGGGACCCGGGTTCGATTCCCGGCTTGGGTCACTGTCTGTGCAGAGTCTGCACGTTCTCCCCGTGTCTGCGTGGGTTTCCTCCGGGTGCTCCGGTTTCCTCCCACAGTCCGAAAGATGTGCTGGTTAGGGTGCATTGGCCATGCTAAATTCCCCCTCAGTGTACCCGAACAGGCGCCGGAGTGTGGCGACTAGGGGATTTTCACAGTAACTTCGTTGCAATGTTAATGTAAGCCTACTTGTTGTTAAGCCTCTCAGTTGCAGTCCAGTAATAAAAGATGATGCAAGTCCAGCTTCTTTACAAACTCACTTCATTCTCTTTCATAACTCCACATACACACCCAACACCCAGTGCCACCTCTAACCCCCTTATATCCCCGGTGAGTGCTATTAAACAACTGACATACAAATTAGGTCGAAAGTGGAAGGTTGCAGTTAACCCATTCCTGATAAAACCCACATCCCATGAATGATTGGAAAAGAAAACAGGGAGGTATAAAGATAACCATTATTATCCAATTTGAAGTGTGCACAAGAATGAAACCAAAGCGTATTGAAAAATTCAATCACTTTTATCAGCTGCAGAGCTTCCCATTATTAGCCAAACACTTCAGTGGTTCTGTGAATGGAAAGATGTTGTGCTTTGGATGGTCTGCCGACTGAAAGCTTGTGTGGAATGTCCAGTAGCAGAGAACATCAGCATCATAGAGTCATAGAGGTTTACAGCATGGAAACAGGCCCTTCGGCCCAACCTGTCCATGCGCCTGCTTTTTAAAACCCCTAAGCTAGTCCCAATTGCCGCATTTGGCCCATATCCCTCTATACCCATCTTACCATGTAACTGTCTAAATGCTTTTTAAAAGACAAAATTGTACCCGCCTCTACTACTACCTCTGGCAGCTTGGTCCAGACACTCACCACCCTCTGTGTGAAAACATTGCCCCTCTGGACACTTCTGTATCTCTCCCCTCTCACTTTAAACCTATGCCTTCTAATTTTAGACTACCCTACCTTTGGGAAATGATATTGACTATCTCGCTGATCTGCTAGATATTTTATAGACCTCTATAAAATCACCCCTCAGCCTTCTACGCTCCAGAGAAAAAAGTCCCAGTCTATCCAACCTCTCCTTATAACTCAAACCATCAAGTCCCGGTAGCATCCCAGTAAATCTTTTCTGCACTCCTTCTAGTTTAATAATATCCTTTCTATAATAGGGTGACCAGAACTGTACACAGTATTCCAAGTGTGGCCTTACCAATGTCTTGTACAACTTCAACAAGACGCCCAACTCCTGTATTCAATGTTCTGACCAGTGAAACCAAGCATGCCGAATGCCTTCTTCACCACTCTGTCCACCTGTGACTCCACTTTCAAGGAGTTATGAACCTGTACTCCAAGATCTCTTTGTTCTATAATTCTCCCCAACACCCTACCATTAACTGAGTAAGTCCTGCCCTGGTTCAATCTACCAAAATGCATCACCTCGCATTTATCTAAATTAAACTCCATCTGCCATTCGTCAGCCCACCATCAGCTGGAGCCAATTCTCTCCAACACGGACAGCTTGGTGAACACCTTCAACATGTTTGTATCATTACCTGGCTGGTGTTGCAGCTTCCATTACAGCACAGAATGCTTCCACAGCAAGAGCATTTTAGTAATACTGTTACATTATTGTTCTATTTTAATATTCATAATGTAATGAATCACCATCACATTATCACAGCATTGTCTTTTACTTGCTCGCCCCAAGTTCCATCACCTCTGTGTCCAATGGCCTACTTTATCTGTCAGTCAAACACAACCTTGATTTTCAAATTCTGATCCTTATTTTCATATCCTTCCATCGCCTTGTACCTCCATATCTCTGTAATCGCTTCCAGCCTCACAACCCTCTGTGATATCTGCACTTCTTTAATTTTGGCCTCTTGTGCATCCCTTACTTTGAATTGCCCCACAATTAGTGGCTGCACCTTCAGCTGCCAGTGTCCTAAGCTCTGGAATTCCCTTTCTAAATTTCTCTTCCCTACTTTCCTTCGTAACGCCACTCCTCAAAATCTACTTCTGTGTCTAATATTTCGGCCATCTGCCCTAAATTGTCATATGTGTCTTCCTGCCATTTTGCTTCATAATGGTCTTGTGAAGGACCTTAGGGCATTTAATTGTGGTAAAGATTACATAATTACACATTATTGTTGTTTTGCAATTTTGAGGGTGGTGAGTGTCTGGAACAAGCTGCCAGAGGCAGCAGTAGAGGCGGGTACAATATTGTCTTTTAAAAAGTGTTTAGACAGTTACATGGGTAAGATGGGTATAGAGGGCCAAACTTGGGCAATTGGGACTAGCTTAGTGGTTAAAAACAAAGGGGCGGCATGGACAAGTTGGGCCGAAGGGCCTGTTTCCATGCTGTAAACCTCTATGACTCTATAACTCTATAGTGCAGCTTCAGACTGTGATCACGCAGGTTCCTACTGTGGGACTCTCTTTCACTCAGGGGGACGTGAGTCTTTGGAACTCTTCTTGACAAGGTGATGGAGGCAGAGTCTTTGAATATTTCTAAGGCAGAGGTGGATGGGTTCTTGGTAAGCCTGGGGGTGATAGGTTATCAGGGGATAGGTGGGATGCAGATTTAAGGTCACAATCCCATCAGCCACAAGAGGCCGTGGTAAATTCTCCCTCGGTGTCCCCGAACAGAACAATAACTTCTTTGAGTGTAAATTAGTCACATGTGAGCCTTACTTGTGACAAATAAATAAACTTTTTTTAAAAAAAACATCTAACCTGGAAGGAGAACAACGCAAAGGACTACACGGCCAAATCACCTTTGCCGTCACAGGCAATGCAATCCTTACTCTGCCCTGAGTTGCAGCAGTAGAGGCGAACAGATTTCAATGAGGGCGCCCTTAGTGAAAAGTGAGATGTCTGACATGGGGCGGGACTTTACGGCCCCATCCCGAAACCGTAAAACCCCTCCCGAGATCAAGGAACCATCCCATTATCCAACTCTTGCCCACTCTGATTCCCGTGGTGGGGAGGGATGGTAAAATTCCAGTCATGGTATCCCTCGCAGAGGTTATAGAATCATAGAATCTCTACAGTGCAGAAGGAGGCCATTCGGCCCATCGAGTCCGTACCGACCACAATCCCACCGAGGCCCTATTCCCGTAAACTGCATGCATTTACCCTGCTAATCCCCTGACTCTAGGGTCAATTTAGCGTGGCCAATCAACCTAACCCGCACATCTTTGGACTGTGGAAGGAAACCGGAGCACCCGGAGGAAACCCACGCAGACATGGGGAGAACGTGCAGACTCCGCACAGACCCGAGGCCGGAATTGAACCTGGGTCCCTGTGAGGCAGCAGTGCTAACCACTGTGCCACCGTGCCGTCCTGGTTCAGGTCAGGGAATTGCTCCCTGAGAAACAGTGGGTGGGAGAGCCCGCCACCCCCTTCCCCCTCCTCTCTACTCTGCTCACCACCATTTTCTGTTCATTCTTCCCGTCACGCTGTGCTCCAAGGAGTACAATGTTTACAGCATTGACCTTGACATCAGGACCAAACGTTTCAGCACCTGCCACAACACACCTGTAGTTATTAGTAACTTTAAAGGACTAATGAAAGAACTGAACACTTCTATAATCACAGCGACAGCCGGTAGGAATCAAACAGCTACTAACCTGTGAGTAGTTGATGACCCTTTTAAGTAGTCCTGCTGGGGAATGCCTCCTGCTACTGAACACGTGTTCACCATGTGTGCCCGAGAGAGACTATTAGCTGAAGCTTGGCGCTCAAAAATGGCAGCGCTGAGGTTAAACCAGCATTGCATTGGGGGAGGCAACAGCCTAGTGGTGTTATTGCTAGACGATTAATCCAGAAACACAGCTAATGATCCAGGGGACCTGGGTTCGAATCCCACCACGGCTGCTGGTGGAATTTGAATTCAATATTTGGAATTAAGAATCGACTGATGACCCATTGTCAGAAAAACCTATCTGGTTCACTATTGTCCTTTAGGGAAGGAAATCTGCCGTCCTGACCCGGTCTGGCCTACATGTGATTCCAGAGCCACAGCAATGTGGTTGACTCTCAACTGCCCTCAGGCGACTAGGGATGAGCAATAAATGCTGGCCCAGCCAGCGATGCCCATGCCCCATGAATGATTAAAACAAAACACGTCGACTCGTCACCGTCTGACTAGTGTACAAGCAACCCCTGCGTTAGCACCCTCATTCCATATGGCTTCCGCCGCAACTCGCATCCAAAAGTGAGGGCAGCATCCTGCAGCCGCCATCTTGAGCCTCCAGGCCCGCAAGTGGTTCCATTTCATCATTCGCAAACATGTGAGTGCCAACATGGCAACCGGGTCTTGCACCGGGAGATTCCATACAGGCTCATTGTGGATTCTCTGTGAACTCTGACCTGCTGATAGGGCAGGATTGTGACGAGAATGGCGGGGATGTCAATTCTTTTCATTCCTTCATGGGACGTGGGCGTCGCTGGCCGGGCCGGCAGTTATTGCCCATCCCTGGGGGCAGTTGAGAGTCGACCACATTGCTGTGGGTCTGGAGTCACATGTAGGCCAGACCGGGTAAGGACGGCAGATTTCCTTCCCTAAAGGACATTAGTGAACCAGGTGGGTTTTTCTGACAATTGACAATGGTTTCATGGTCATCAGTAGATTCTTAGGCTGAAATTTCACCAGCACACCCGCCTGATTCCGGGATTCTCCATCGGCTTCGGGTGGGATCGTATGAACCTTGGGTGGACGCGCTGGTAAAATTCCGCCCAGCATTCCAGATTTTTATTGAATTCCAATTCCGCTATCTGCAGTGGTGAGATTCGAACCCCGGTTTCCAGAGTATTACCTCTGGATTGCCAGTCCAGTGACAATACCACTACACCACCACCTCCCCTAATTCTTTCATTTCTTTCAATTCTTTTAAATAAATTGAATATCAGGACACTTCATACGTGACAAATCTCACCAAGTGTGTGTTTGTTTCAACAAGGGGTTCATATTCACCATAAAGAGAAAAGACAAGACAGCAGCAAACTGATTGAAGAAACAGACTTGCATTCATGTAGCGCCTTTGACAATCTCGAAAGGCTTTCCAGCCAATGAAGAGCTCCTAAAGCAGAGACATTGTTGTAATGTGGGCAGAACAAGCTCCCAAACACAACAATGGGACAATGACTCCGATTATTTTATCCAGTGACGTATAAATATTGGGTCTAGACACTTCCTCAACGTGGGACCATGGGATCTTTACATCCACCCAAGAGGAGAGACAGGGCTTCGCTTACCTTTCGACGTGATGCGCCCACCGGCAGCACAGCGCTCCCAAATCTGAACCAGATCGCTAACGCTGACCTTCGTGCTCAGTTGTCTGGAGTGGGGTTTGAACCCACCACACTCGATTCAGAGATGCGAATACTCCACCGAACAAAAGCCGGTGCAGAGACAGGCTCCTTGTTGGCTTCTATTCAACATCATAAATCCATTGTCAACGGTCCAGACTACAGTGGGAGAAGTATCAGTTGAACATCCATATTATGTGGGCAGCACGGTGGTTAGAGGGGCTGAATGGTCTTCTCCTGCACTTTGTATGCTCTCAAAAGCACAGCTTGGTTTCACGCAAGCTCAGACTGCGGCCACCTTGGCTGCAAATACCAGGGGCATACAGGGTCTCACAGCAGTCCAGCAATCTGCCCTTCAACAGGGCAGCGCGGTGGCACAGTGATCAGCACTGTTGCCTCATAAGTACATAAGAAATAGGAGCAGGAGTAGGCCATCTAGTCCCTCGAGCCTGCCCCACCATTCAATAAGATCATGGCTGATCTGATAGTGGTTTAGTTCCACTTACCCGCCCGCTCCCCATAACCCTTAATTCCCTTATTGATCAGAAATCTATCTACCTGTGACTTAAACATATTTAACGAGGTAGCCTCTACTGCTTCAATGAGCAGAGAATTCCAGAGATTCACTACCCTCTGAGAGAAGAAGTTCCTCCTCAACTCTGTTGAGCATCATAGGCCTCATAGCGCCAGGGACCCGGGTTCAATTCCAGCCTTGGGTGACTGTGTGGAGTTTGCACATGTCTGCGTGGGTTTTCTCTGGGTTTTCCGCAGTTCAAAGATGTGCAGATTAAGTGAATTGGCCATGCTAAATTGTCCCTTAGTATTGAGGGGACAACAGCAGGGTAAATACGTGAGGCTACAGGGATAGAGCCTGGGTAGGATTGTGGTCGGTGCAGGCTCGATTAGCCAAATGGCATCCTTCCGCACTGTAGGAATTCTATGTAGGGATTCTAGATTAATAGGGTGGCACGGTGGTTAGCACTGCTGCCTCACAGCGCCAGGAACTCAGGTTCGATCCCAGCCTCGGATGACTGTCTGCGTGGAGTTTGCATGTTCTCCCCGTATCTGCGTGGGTTTCCTCCGGGTGCTCCAGTTTCCTCCCACACTCTATAGATGTGCAGGTTAGGTGGATTGACCATGCTAAATTGTCCCAAGATGTGCAGGCTCAGGGGATTAGCGAGATAAACATGTGGGGTTACGGGGATAGGACCTGGGTGGGATGTTCTGTCAGAGTCAGTGCAGGCCCGATGGGCTGAATGGCCTCCTTCTGCACTGCCGGGATTCGATAATTAACAGCTTTGTAGCTGTACACACATTGACCATTGCAAACGTTTTTTTGAACTTCACAGTCTGACTGATCCCACATGTTTCTATCCGAGGCAGATGTTTTACAGCTGTTTTATTTTTGCCTTGTGCTTAGTGTTAGCCGCCCTCTGAAGTGCAGCTTTGACACATTGCTGACACACTAACGACAAGATTGCTCGAGCTGATTTATTGCATTTGTAGTATTAACACTGAGGATTAGTGTAAGCCGTATACCACCACTTGAAAGCAGTCCCCGCACGGGGAGAGAGAAACCCCAGCATTGTAAAACATCTGGGCAAAGCTCTGAATACTCGTGGGTCTGACCACAGACCAACCTCCACCAGACTGCCCATCGAACCGATCCTTCAGATGCACCCCCCCCCCCCCCCCCCCCCCCGTTTGATGGGTAATTCGCAATTTCCTGTCCTCCCATTTCCCATCTGATTCCCAGCAATATTAGCAATCTTGCAATTGGGCTAAATTACTTCAACGCACACTTGTCACAGCAGCATTACACCCATTCATTCCATGACATGTTCCAGAATCACCTGTGGGACCGCTGGTACTATTTTAAGCTTTTAGCGAGCTTACACATAATTGGAAACATCTGAATGGCATACTTCAAAGATTCCAATCTTTGTGCTTTTAAAATGTTTTAGATTAATGCATGATAGCATCTTTACTCTGGTGACGCACCTCAGGCTGATTTCACACAAGTGTAAGGACATGGTACCCTCGTCCAAGATGTTTTGTTAACGCTGTGACAGAGAATGTGTATCACTTATCCTAGAATCATAGAATTCCGACAGTGCAGAAGGAGGCCATTCGGCCCATCGAGTCTGCACCGACCACAATCCCACCCAGCCCCTATCCCCATCCCCCCCATGTATTTACCCTAGCTAGTCCCCCTGACACTAAGGGGCAATTTAGCATGGCGACTAGGAGATTTTCACAGGAACTTCATTGCAGTGTTAATGTAAGTCTACTTGAGACACTAATAAATAAACTTAAAAAGACATAACCAAGGACCCCATGCCCCCTGGACATCTTCTCTTCCATGTTCTTCCGTCAGGAAAAAGATAAGAAAATCTAAGATCACGTACCGACCGACTCAAAAACAGCTTCTTCCCTTCAGGGTTTTGAATGGACCTACCACATGTTAATCTGATCTTTCTCCTCACCCTATGGGTAACTGCAACACTATATTCTGAACCCTCTCCTTTCCTTCTCTCCACATGTGCTCCATGAACGGTATGCTTTGTCTGTATAGCTCGCAAGAAACAATACTTTGCACTATATCCCGATACACGTGACAATAATAAATCAATTCACATTAATTAAATCTCTCTTGCTATCGCAAAACATGGATTTAAATCCACAAAAGTGGGCGACACGGTGGCACAGTGGTTAGCACTGCTGCCTCACAGCACCAGGGACCTGGGTTCGATTCCCAACTTGGGTCACTGTCTGTGTGGAGTTTGCACATTCCTCCCGTGTCTGCATAGGTTTCCCTCGGGTGCTCCGGTTTCCTCCCACAGTCCAAAAGACGTGCTGGTTAGGTGGATTGGCTATGCTAAATTCTCCCTCAGTGTACGTGAACAGGTGCGGGAGTGTGGCAAATAGGGGATTTTCACAGTAGCTTCATTGCAGTGGTAATGTAAGCCACAGATATGTGACACTAATAAATAAACATAAACTTAACCTGTTCTACAGATCTTAGTACTTCACCTTAGAATCCATAGAAACCGTTTTCCTCCCACACTCCAAAGATGTGCAGGTTCGGTGGATTGGCCATGCTGAATTGCCCCTTAGTGTCAGGGGGATTAGCAGGGTAAATATGTGGGGTTACAGGGAAAGGGCCTGGGTGGGATTGTTATCAGTGCAGACTGGATGGGCTGAATGGCCTCCTTCTGCACTGTGGGGATGCCAGGGTGAGAGGTGAACTCATGTCGCATTCATTCAGGCCTCTGGATCACTTATCAATAACGTTACCACGATGCCACCATCCCCCGAACCATCTTTCTGGGTGGAAGGCAGGGGTCAAACTAAAAATTCTTCACAAACACCCTCCATTGGCCGGACTTTTACTGCCCCGCCTGCCACAGGAATCGGGAGCGGGCGAGGGGCGGACGATAGAAAGTTCTGTTGACCTCGGGCGGGATTTTACGATTTCGGGTCGAGCAAGCCCGTAAAATCCCATCTGTCTGAATTGGACCATTTTGGTCCTTTCAGGCCTGGGCCTTGCATGGGGTTACAGGGATAGGGTGGGATTGTGGTCAGTGCAGACTCAATGGGCCGAATGGCCTCCCTCTGCGCTGTAGGATTCTATGTGCTGGCTGGATGCATTGGCCATGCTAAATTCTCCCTCAGTATGCCCAGCCTGAAAGGACCAAAAAGAGAGTCTCTGGGACCAGGGACCGCGCAGACAATCAAATAACCACCACACCGTACAAGGTCTTCGTTCTATAGTTTTATTAGTAAATCAGCAATGCACTGTGTTGGGAAAACAATACGCATTTTACTTGTAATGGAAAGAAAAAGCCGTAAGATTGAATAATTTTTTTTTGTAAGCTCTACAAGACATTGGTTCCATTGGTCATTGGAGTAGAGCTCTCTTCCGCTCTGACAGTCTTTCACTAGCCGTACTTTCTTCTTCAGGTTGTGACTAAAAGTAGCAACAAAGGATCTGTCAATGGAAAGCCTGTTGATTATAGAAACCACACATACATTGTATGTGATTAAGGACAAGGGCAGCACTAGAAATGCCACAGATGCAGTGATGCAACCAACTGTACACCAGAACTGTACAATTAAATATCTCCTCAAGTTTTGTTCTGTCCAAACCACTAAGGTTTAACTTTAAAAAAAAAAATCAGTAGCTGTTTAGAAACTTGCATCTTTCTTCAATAATCGATCTATAATGGTATACAATTTTTTTTTAAAAAGTGCAAACTTTTGGCGTCACTGCTTGCATTCAGGTTATTGCCATTCTGTCGTGCCCTCTTCTAGAAGCACTGGTTTTATCCACTGTCTTCCTTCAAGGCTTCACTTTGTCCTTCACACCAGACGTCCTACTGCAGACAATGAGAAATGAGATTACGTTAGTCTCCGATGTAGCCAACACATAACTATTCGGATAGTCACCGGCTGTCAAATCAACTTGATTGTAAATAAGAGCAATCACGTAAATCATTGGTAACGTGCAGTTCTCAAACTTGGAACTTGTAGATTTCCTTTGCCTGTCCAGCCAAGGATAAAAGGTCCCTGGTCAAGATAATTGGGCTGTAGGTGTGTCCCCACCATAGAGTTCCTGCAGTGCAGCAAGAGGCCACCCAGCCCATCAAGTCTGCACTTATTGTCTGGCAGAGTATTCCATCCAAGCCCTCTCCCCAACCCTATCCCCATAACTCCGTGCATTTAGCATGGCTAATCCACCTAACCAACACATCTTTGGACACGAAGGACAATTTAGCATAGTCAATCCACGTAACCTGCACACCTTTGGACATTAAGGGGCAATTTAGCATGGTCAATCCATCTAATCAGCACATCTTTGGACATTAAGGGGCAATTAACATGGCCAATCCACCTAATCAGCACATCTTTGGACATTATGGGGCAATTTAGCATGGCCAATCCACCTATCCACCTAACCGGCATATCTTTGGACAACGGAAGGAAATCGGAGCACCTGGAGGAAACCCACCCAGGCCCGGGGAGAACGTACAAATGTAGGGATGCTAACACTGCACCACAGAGGAATGAGCTAGGGTAAATGGGGTGATAGGAACAGGGCCTGGGTGGGATTGTGGTCGGTGCAGACTCGACGGGCCGAATAACCTCCTTTTGCACTGTAGGGATTCTATGATAAATGCACTGTTTAGCTTATTTATTTATTAGTCACAAGTAAGGCTTACATTAACACTGCAATGAAGTTACCGTGAAAATCCACCAGTCGCCTGTTCGGGTTAATACGCCTAACCAGCGCGTCTTTTGCACTGTGGGAGGAAACCAGAGCACCCAGAGGAAACCCATGCAGACACGGGGAGAACGTGCAGGCTCCAAAGACAGACAGTGGCCCAAGCCGGGAATCGAACCTGGGTCCCTGGTGCTGTGAGGCAGCAGCGCTAACCACTGTGCCATCGTGCCGCCCCAATTATATTTAAAATTATAAATAGCTAGACTTTGGAACTGTGATCATAAGTATTGCTTTTTAAAAAAAAGTGTTTTCTCTTTCCTTTCTGACCAAACAGTTCTGAAAAGGTAAAAGGGAGAGTTAGTCCTGGCTATTCAAAAATGTTATTGTTACAATTATGAGATGTAAAAGATCGTTATGTTTTGGGACTGCGTCTTAAATTTAAGTTAAAATAAAGGCGTGTGGCATGTTCTGAAGTCCACTGACAGCAAACCTGGATGATCTGATTGCTAAATATTAAAGGAAGGCCGAGATCTTTTCAGTGGGGAATAGGTGCAAAGTATTCACCCTTGCAGAAAATGGCAATTGTGATGTTGGTGGACAAACTGTGAGTTTCCAAGTTCCAGAGTGGTGTTGAAATTGTTGGGTTGTCAACAGCTGTGCTTTAAACGGTCAATTTAGTTCCAAACGAAAGAGAGCTGGGCTCTCAGAGCTAATTAATCAGCATCTCTACCTAGATACCAGGCCCATGTGATTCATGGTGCCACGGTGATGGGCTTCAACATCAGAAGGGTACAGAACAAGCTATTGGGTTGCAGGATTTCCCGAAAATATCACTGAGTATCACAGGTTAGTCTGGCAGAGACCGGGAGAGGAAGAACAATGAGGGGCCGAGAGTCTTTCCAGAACACCTGCCAGAATACGGGTGGAAGCTCGTGCTCAGATATAAAAGACCAAATTTGTGAGGAATTCAAATAGGACTGGCAGATGCACCTAGAGAGAGGAGGCGGGATTTTATGGTCTCGCTCATCCAGAAACCGTAAAATCATAGAATCATAGAATCCCTACAGTGCAGAAGGAGGCCATTCAGCCCATCGAGTCTGCGCCAACAACAATCCTACACAGGCCCTATCCTATCCCCGCAACACCACATATTTACCCCGCTAATCCCTCTCACACCAAGGGGAAATTTAGCATGGCCAATCCACCCGAGGTCAACGGAACTTCACCTCACCCGATTCCTGTGGTGGACGGGGCGGTAAAATTCCGACAGGGATGTCCAGTAATACTCACATCGCGAAGGACAGTTTTGGGGTTGTTACTACCAGAATGAGAAAGAAAAAGAATAGAAGCAAACCTTTGGGAGCTACTGATTATTTTGGACGGACTGTGGGAAAATTGAACATCTACTTAAAGGACCACATAACATAAATCTTCTTTTTGGTTCCGTTAAAAGTACTGTTTCATAGTTTAAACTATAAGTCACTTAAAAATGTAGTGTTCGGCCAAAAGTGCTTTTAATCCGTCTTTTTAGTAAATGTCTTCAAAGCTGATATCTTGAGTCATCCATCCAGCTACTAACTGGGAGCTCAAATTTCATTTTAAAAGTTATCAGTCTCCAGAGAGATTGTAGCACTCTTCTGTAATTGGGCATAACACTTGGTCACAATGACACTTGCTCCCTTCCTCCCTAAGGGAAGCACATGTCTAACTGAGGAACCTTGAAAGGGTCTGAGTTCAGCCATTTTGAATGTGTTTAAGGAAAGAATAATTAACTTGCATCGATCAATCCTATTTCAAGAGTGCTTTACAGCCAATTAAATACTTCTGAAGTATAGGAACCACATAGTAAATGTGACAACTGACTACGCGTACTGTAAAGTCCCACAAACAGCCATCAGCAGATAATTGGTGGCACAGTGGTTAGCATGGCTGCCTCACGGCGCCAGACCCCGGGTTCAATTCCGGCCTTGGGTGACTGTATGGATTCTGCACGTTTTCTCTGTATTTGTGTGGGTTTCCTCCGGGTGCTAACCCATGTGCCACTGTTGTACCTCACAAAGAGGGTGGCACAGTGGTTAGCATTGCTGCCGCACAGTGCTCTGGACCAGGGTTCACTTCCGGCTTCGGGTCACTGTCTGTGTGGAGTCTGCACATTCTCCCCGTGTCTGCGTGGGTTTCCTCCGGGTGCTCCGGTTTCCCTCCCACAATCCAAAATGGGCAGATTAGGTGGATTGGCCAGGCTAAAATTGCCTTAGTTTCCCAAGATGTTCAGTAGAGGAGAATTAGTGGGGTAAACACTTGGAGTTACGGGGGTATGCCTGGGTTAGATGCTCTGTCAGAGAGTCAGCACAGACTTGGTGGGCTGAATGGCCTCCTTCTGCGCTGTTGGGATTCTATGATTCTAATGTGCCTTAATGATGTTGGCGAAGTGAAGAAATATGACAGACTCGCTCTTCACAATCATCTCAAAACTCTTTGCAGCCAAGGAAATACTTCTTGAAGTGTAGTCACTGTTGTAATGTCAGAAACCTGGCAACCAATTTGCTCACAGCAAGCTCCCACAAACACCAATGTGATAATAGCTAGGTGATCTACTTTTTTGAGTGTATGATGTGCATTGAGGGATACCTATGGGTCAGGACATCAGATCTAACTGCCTGGATCTGCATTGAAATAAAACCCATCAGATCTTCTGCATGAGGAGAGGAAGATGGAGCCTCAGTTTAACATTGTCTCAGATAGACAGCACCTCCACCAGTGCGACGGCACGATGGCATAGTAGTTAGCACTGCTGTCTCACAGCGTCAGGGACCTGGGTTCAATTCCCGCCTTGGGTCACTGTCTGTGTGGAGTTTGCACGTTCTCCCCGTGTCTGCGTGGGTTTCCTCTGGATGCTCCGGTTTCCTCCCACAGTCCAAAAGATGTGCTGGTTAGGTGCATTGGCCATGCTAAATTCTCCCTCAGTGTACCTGAACAGGCGCTGGAGTGTGGTAACTAAGGGATCTTCACAGTAACTTCATTGCAGTGTTAATGTAAGTCTACTTGTGACACTGATAAATTTAAACTTAATACTGTCAGGGCTATTTTTTATTCGTGGGACATGGGCATCGCTGGCTGGCCAGTATTTATTGTCCATCCCCAGCTGCCCAAGGGCAGTTGAGAGTCAACCACATTGCTGTGGCTCTGGAGTCACATGTAGGCCAGACCAGGTAAGGATGGCAGATTTCCTTCCCTGAAGAACAACAGTGAACCAGATGATTTTTTCCGACAATCGGCAAGGGTTTCGTGGTCATCAGTCGATTCTTAATTCCAGATTTTTAAAAATTGAATTTAAATTCCACCATCTGCCGTGGCGGGATTCAAACCCAGGTCACCAGAACATTAGCTGAGTTTCTGGTTTAATAGTCTAGCGATAATACCACTAGGCCATCGCCTCCCCTAGGGTTTGCCTAGTAACAACAATGATGTGGAGATGCCGGTGTTGGACTGGGGTGGGCACAGTAAGATGTCTCACAACACCAGGCTAAAGTCCAGCAGGTGTATGTGGAATCACGAGCTTTCAGAGCGCTGCTCCTTCATCAGGTCTGCATTGAAATGATGAAGGAGCAGCGCTCCGAAAGTTCATGATTCCATATAAACCTGCTGGACTTAACCTGGTATTATAAGACTTCTTATTGGAAACAGTAAAGCACAGAGTGAGCAAAGGAAATGATGGGATGAAATCTACCTGGCAACAAGGGGCACCCTATAGCAATCCACATTCAGAGGGGCTGTTGAGATACATCCTTTTCCCAGTAACAGGAGTAGCAGATACCTAGATAAGGTGAGATGTAAATGGCCCTATCATCAGGAAGCAGTTTTCCGGGATGATTGAGAGATCAAGGGAAGCTAATGTTCGAGAATCAGGAATGTCGGAGAGATAGACCGCCCAATGTACGGTGAGCAGAATCAAAGAAAGCCAGGGGTATAATTGTCAACTCCTGCAGAAGCAGACAGGCCAGTTTAACATCTCCCGAGAAGGTCGGTTTTAACATCACCCTGGGAGGCCAGGGTTACAGCTAAGAGCAAGCCAACCGACATCAAAGGTCCTTTTAAAGTCTTACAGCTAAGTTAACGCAAAAACATTCGTAAAGGCAGTTTAACTATTTCCACTGAACCCGGCAAAGACTGGATCATCCTCCTGGTATTGTTTGATAATTATAAGCTGAATTTAACTTATCCATTGGTTCAAGGTGGAGGTTGTTTGGGGAATGGGGAGGTCTTACTGAGCTCAGGTATTGGGGATGTAGTTTGGAATGAGAAGTGATTTCTAGATAAAACTGTGTGTATTACTCTGGGGTTTGTGTGTCTGTGTGTGTTTATCTTTTCTTTCATTTAATAAACCGCTTTTAGTTATTGTTACACTGACGGGGCTGTTTACTCTCATGGGTGGTTCCCTCTGACTCCACACACTGTAACGTACACCACCCATGAACTGGCTCTCACATTGAGACACCCTCATAGATAACACCAGCGAGGTTCATGACACTACCAACTAAACCCTGGCAGAAAAGGAAAGGAGGAACAGCAATTAAGAGCAGGAGAGGGTACCACGCACTTCATAGGTGAAAGTCAAAGTCGCCATAGTCCCAGATGACCATAAGCTGCGTTCCCCTTTGTTTAGGTTTGAAGGCCATTTTAACATTTAAATTAACAAATAAATAAGTTAAAATTCTGCCGTCAATACGGACTCGAAATATCTTAAAGAAGTTCAAGGTTTTTTGGCCACTTTGAATTTCCCTTCAGCTGAGTGGCTTGTTGGACAATTTCCGAGGGCAGTTAAGCATCAACCACATTGCCCTGGCTCTGGAGTCACATGTAGGCCAGACCGGGCAAGGACGGCAGATTTCCTTCCCTAAAGGACATTAGTGAACCAGATGGGTTTTTACAACAATTGATGAAAGATTAATGGTCACCATCACTGAGACTAGCTTTATTTTTTAAATTTTATTTATTAATGTCACAAGTAGGCTTACATTAACACTGCAATGTAGTCACTGTGAAATTCCCCTAGTCGCCACAGTCTGGCGCCTGCTCAGGTACACCGAGGGAGAATTTAGCATGGCTAATGCACCTAACCAGCACGGCTTTTGGACTATGGGAGGAAACCAGAGCACCCCAGAGGAAACCCACGCAGACACGGGGAGAATGTGCAACTCCGCACAGACGGTGACCCGAGCCAGGAATCGAACCCGGATCTCTGGTACTGTGAGGCAGCAGTGCTAACCACTGTGCCACCGTGCTGCCCTTTGAGGGGGAGAGCTGACTGGTGGCGATTTAACCTGTGGATCATCACACCTCAGGTGAGGAGCAAAGTTGAGAAGGCGGAACATTCGTGAATAACCTCAGCCGGTATAGGAATTGAATCCACACTATTGGCATCACTCTGCATCACTGAGAAGCTGTCCAGCCAACTGAGCTAAACCGACCCCTGCCATCACACAATAAGGGTATTCTGGTGGGCGTAAATTATGGTCTGAAGCTTTGGCCTAATGCAAAATACTTGAATATCGAACCGTTCTACCAAATCTCTGCCTTCTAAAGTTAAATTATTCGTCACAAGTAGGCTTACATTCACATAGCAATTAAGTTACTGTGAAAATCCCCTAGTCGCCACACTCCAGTGCCTGTTCGGGTACACTGAGGGAGAATTTAGCATGGCCAATGCACCTAACCATCACATCTTTGGACTGTGGGAGGAAACTGGAGCACCCGGAGGAAACCTATGCAGACACGGGGAGAATATGCAAACTCCACATAGGCAGTGACCCAAGCTGGGAATTGAACCCGGGTCCCTGGCACTGTGAGGCAGCAGTGCTAACCACTGTGCCACCGTGCCATCCCTATTGGTAGAGGATTGTGGGTTCAAGTCCAGCTTGACTTTAAACCTAACGACCACACACTTCCATAGTCGAAAAATACATTAAATTGAAATCCTGAAGGATGCTAAAAGGGAAGGTAATCGCTGGCCAAAAAGGGAAAAAAAAATGAACGAATCCTCCCCATAGCTTGCATCTCCCAGGATCCAACATTATGGGGGAGCGATTCTGCCCTCAGTTCGAACATCCTGAACAATTTGTACACAGCTACAGATCTCTGACCCAGCGCAGGAAATTCCTCGGGTAAACTCATCGCTCGTACGTATTTTTTTCTGAACTTGGAACGAGATGACAGGTGAAGCGGCATAATCCGAGCGCAGCGTGTTAGTAGCTAAAAAACTGGTAGCGTGGCTGGCATTTGGCAAGAGCATATTTTGACAAAGATCAGATTGGATCCAGATGTGGCAGCAAAGGTGAACTTCTGGGAAACCTTGTGTAATGAGTAAACTGTACCCTGTAGAAACATAGCAGGGAATACTTTTCTAATCTATGCCATACTTTCCCTTTTAGACAGTGGCAGCTGAGCATAATAAAATAAATATGTGATGAATAAAACATCTTGTCAGAAGCAATTATTTTCATGTTTCACTTCCCCAGACACCTGATTTGACCGTGGCTGGGGAACAGATTGACAATCATCCAGCCATTCCATTGTAATATTGTTAATGCTGTTTTACGATGTATAACATATCGACATTTATTTCTAAAATGGGAGTCTGGAGATCCATGAATATCCCCGTCCTCCATGATAGTGGTGCTCAGCATGGTGTGCAACACAGTGGCACAGTGGTTAGCACTGCTGCCTCACAGTGCCAGGGACCCAGGTTCAATTCCGGCCTCGGGTCACCATCTGTGTGGAGTTTGATGTGGAGATGCCGGCATTGGACCATGGTGGGCAGAGTAAGAAGTCTCACAACACTAGGTTAAAGTCCAACAGGTTTATTTGGAATCACGAGCTTTCGGAGCGCTGCCCCTTCCTCAGACTCACCTGATGAAGGAGCAGCGCTCCAAAAGCTCGTGATTCCAGATAAACCTGTTGGACTTTAACCTAGTGTTGTGAGACTTCTTACTGTGTGGAGTTTGCACATTCTCCCCGTGTCTGTGTGGGTTTCCTCCAGGTGCTCCAGTTTCCTCCCACACTCAAGGTGAAGGAGGGGAGGTTTAACACAGATATCAGAAGGACATATTTTACACAGAGGGTCGTGGGGGCCTGGAATGTGTTGCCGGGCAAGGTGGTGGAGGCGGACACACTGGGAACGTTTAAGACTTATCTAGACAGCTATATGAACGGAGTGGGAATGGAGGGATACAAAAGAGTGGTCTAGTTTGGACCAGGGAGCGGCGCGGGCTAATTGTTCCTTGTTTCTCGTTTCAAGGCTTCATTCTATGATCATCTTGCTGGTGCCAGTACAGAGCGAGACTGCGGATAGTTGGGAACCTGTCTCGGGGGCAGGCAATTCATATGGTGTTCGTGGAAGTGGAAATGACTAGGGTTGGGAAGCATTTTCCGATCAGGGCCAGTGTGATCTCCTGGACTCGTTTCGATCGCCTCAGGGGGTCGGAGAGGAATTTCCCAGATTTTTTTCCCCATATTGGCCCTGGGGTTTTCACTCTGGGTTTTCGCCTCTCCCTGGAGATCACATGGTCTGGAATGGGGGGGTGGGGGTGAGTTAATAGGTTGTGATGAACAAAGCATCGTAGCTGTGAGGGACAGCTCGGTGGATAGGATATTGGTATGAAGATAGGCTGGAAAATTGGGCGGGGATCCTGGATTCAGGATTCAATCCTGGACCGGTGGGCGGCGCGGGCTTGGAGGGCCGAAGGGCCTGTTCCTGTGCTGTATTGTTCTTTGTTCTTTTGTTCTTTGTACTCCAAAGATGTGCCTGTTAAGTTGATTGGCCGTGCTAAATTGTCCCTTCATGTCAGGGGGATTAGCGAGGGTAAATATGTGGGGTTACGGGGATTGGGCCTGAGTGGGATTGTGGTCAGTGCAGACTCGATGGGTCAAATGGCCTCCTTCTGCACAGTAGGATTCTCTGATTCTATATAAGAGACAAAAGGTTGAAGTGTTCTGAACCATCTTGAGCTCGAATCAAAGGAAAATCTCCACTGGCTGGAGTCGGACGCAGCACAAAGAAAGATGCTTGTGGTTGTTGGAAGGCCAATCATGTCAGCTGCAGGACATCACTGCAAGAGTTCCTCAAGCCAGTGCCATAGGCCCAACCATCTTCAACTGCTTCAACAAGGATCCTCCATCTGTCATAAAGGCCGCACAGTGGTTAGCACTGCTGCTTCACAGCACCAGGGAACTGGGTTCAATTCCTGGCTTAGGTCACTGTGTGGAGTTTGCACATTCTCCCCGTGTCTGCGTGGGCTTCCTCCGGGTGCTCCAATTTCCTCCCACAGTCTAAAGATGTGCAGGTTAGGTGGATTGGCCATGTTAAATGTGCGCCGTTATGAGGGTTGGGAGGCCCAGGATAAGATGCTCTTTTGGAGAGCTGGTGCAGATTCGATGGGCCAATTGGCCTCCTTCTGCACTGTAGGGATTCTATGATTTTATAAAGCGGGGATGTTCACTGATGATTGCGCAGAGTTCAGCTTCAAGCGCAACCCCTCGCCATTGTAGAAGCCAGTTCTCCGTCCATTAGATTTACTCCACGTGACATCAAGAAGCAGCTCAATGTCCTGGTGAACCCGGCTGTGGTACTGAAGACCTAGCTCCAGAGTGAGCCCTGTCTCTAGCCTAGCTCTTCCAGTATGGCAACAACACTGGTATCTACCAGACATTGTGGAAAATTGTCCAGGTAAGTACTCTCCACACAAAGAAACTGGGCAAATCCAATGCAGCCATTAGCCATTCCAACAGTCCATTCTCCATCATCTAAAACGTGATGGAAGGTGTCATTGGCAGTGCCATCGAACGGCACTCATCAATAACTTGCTGAGGTTGAGTTTCACCAGGATCACTTGACTCCAGAGCTCATTACAGCCTTGGTCTCATCGTGGACAAAAGAGCTGAATGCCAGAAATGAAATAAGAATGACTGCCTTTGACACTGAGTGTTGTGAAGTTAAGTTTGTAAAGATGTAAAAGAATTGTAAAAAATTGCTCGAGGGAAAAACAGTGTTTGGCCCCTTTAAAAGCTGGTTTTGTGTTCAATGCTGGAATGTTTAAAATGCAGGTACACAGAGTACACAGATGGCAACATCTGTTGCAGAGACCAAAACATCAGGGTTGCCTTGGTAACACCCTTTGCCTTTTTTTGCATTCTGACAACCTATGAGTTTAAAGAGGCGATTCGGCTCTCGGGAACCTATTAAATTTGCATTTGCTGTTGTTGTCAGCATCAAACCAATTCTGATGTAGAAAATTGGTAAGTCATCCGAGTTATAAAAAGAGGAACTCAACTGCCTGCCGGCAGTTCAACTAAGAGCCAGCCAGAACAGAAGGACATCTCTAGAGCAGTTCTCTGCTCTGCCACCTAAAGAACTATTTCTGAAGGGAGCTGCTCCTTCCTCAGACTCACCTGATGAAGGAGCAGCGCTCCAAAAGCTCGTGATTCCAAATAAACCTGTTGGACTTTAACCTAGTGTTGTGAGACTTCTTACTGTGTGGAGTTTCCATATTCTCCCCGTGTCTGTGTGGGTTTCCTCCAGGTGCTCCAGTTTCCTCCCACACTCCTGTCCACAGTGTGATGTAATGTTCTCCACTTACCTGAAGCTCTACCAACACTCGAGAAGCACAATACAACCCAGGATAAAGCAGCTGACTTGACTGGCCCTAATCCGCTACCTCACACATTCACTCCCTCCGCCATTAACACAACTTGAAGAGAGCGTATTGCAGAAACTCACCAAGTCTCCAGCGACAGCACCTCCCAAACCATTATCAGCTCGAAGTATAACTGCAGCAGGTCCACGGGAAAACCCCTACTTACAAGGTGCCCCCCAAAAGGCACATCATTCCGACGTGGAAACAAAATGCCATTCCTTCATCGTCACTGGGTCAAATTCCTGGGAACTCCTTCCCTTCCAGCACTAAGGGTGGACTGCAACTATTTTAATGGCAATTCCCCACTATCTTCTCCTCAACAGTAATGGACCTAACGTTGTTCAGGTGAAGCCTAGCGTTCCATCCACAGGAATCGGGAATTTGAACCCTATCCTTCTCAACATTCTGTCCAGTCAGGTATTTATCTTCCTTTTCTTGCTACTCTCAGACGGACCACTGCTTCACATGAAGAATAATCTTGAGTTTACTGCCTTTGCGGTCTCTTAATTCCTGAACCTCCCATTTGCAACCTCCCTACAGCAGCAACATTCCTCGTCTCTTTTTTTTTCATATAATCATAGAATTCCTACATTGAAGAAGAAGGCCATTCGGCCCATCGAGACTGCACCGACCACAATCCCACCCAGGCCCTATCCCCACAACCCCATGCATTTACCCTAGCTAGTCCCCCTGACACCGAGGGAGAATTTAGCATAGCCAATCCACCTAACCCGCACATCTTTGGAGTGTGGGAGGAAACCAGAGCTCCCGGAGGAAACCCACGCAGACAAAGGGAGAATGTTCAAACTCTGCACCAACAGTCACCAACCGTGTATAGAACCTGGGTCCCTGGTGCAGTGAGGCAGCAGTGCTAACCACTGTGCCACCTCCTGTACCTCCAATATCACTTCATTGGAAGGTAACAGATATCAAGAGCATTTCCGAATAACCTCCTGGCCATTTCATTGGTTTTAACTTGTTCCCAATTGGGTTGGAGAAGAATTGACATGGTGTATGCTTGGTGTGAGGAATCCAATGTTTTTCAACATATTGAACCATTGGACATGGGAAATATATGATAGGAAACACTGGCTAAATAAAAGACCAAGGTCTAGTTTGCCATCTACTCTCCAGGTGAATCAATAGTAGAGTTGTTGATTAATCATGACAATTGATCACCATGAGTTAGACTAAAACAGACTCAGATATCACCTGAGGAAAGCCTACCAGTGGTCAAAGGTCTTTGGGACCAAAGTTATCTTTTAATACCAATTTTGCTACACTCATCGTATGCTCTGTCTCAAATTATTCACAGTAAGAAGTCTGACAACACCAGGTTAAAGTCCAACAGGTTTATTTGGTAACAAAAGCCACAAAATAGCAAATAAACCTGTTGGACTTTAACCTGGTGTTGTTAGACTTCTTACTGTGTTTACCCCAGTCCAACGCCGGCATCTCCGCATCAAATTATTCACATACAGAGGGTGGAATTTATTGTTGGCTATGGATTTCCATCGACTGGTTGAAGAAGTGATAGGAACCTCGCGTTGCTTCTCTTTGGGGGGTGGGGGAGGTCTGGCGGTGTGGCAATGCTATTATGAGGCAATCAGACACTTTATCCCGTAGCATAGGCCTCCCCACAATCAAACCCCCAGTACAGCAGAAATCTCACCCCCAAGAGCTGCCTGGTCAAAGAGAGGCTAGACGCTCTCCAGTACTGACAGCGCCACCAGGTAGCTGTGACCACTGGCGGTATTACATCCAGGACGGCATTATGCATTGTCACTGTTCACTGCATTGAGTTGAGTGTGGGTGGGATGGAAATTACAAGGGGCAGCTCTGCGAGGGGGTTGGGGGGGGGGGGGGGGCAGGGTAAGTAAATAACTTTATTTATTAGTCACAAGTAGTCTTACATTAACACTGCAATGAAGTTACTGTGAAAATCTCCTTGTTGTCACACTCCGGTGCCTGTTCGGGTAACACTGAGGGAGAATTTAGCACGGCCAATGCACCTAACCAGCACATCTTTCGGATTGTGGGAGGAAACCCACGCAGACACAAGGAGAATGTGCAAACTCCACTCAGACAGTGACCCAAGCCGGGAATTGAACCCAAGTCGCTGGCGCTGTGAGGCAGCAGTGCTAACCACTGTTCCCATGCTGCCACGGTAGATATCAATGGACAAGTGGAAAGATCAATTCAACTACTTTTGCTGGGGAAAATAGCTCGTTTCATTTTATTTTAAAACTTAGGAGGAACATCCAAAGATTTTAGTTGATAGGGCGGCACGTTAGCACAGTGGTTAGCACTGCTGCTTCACAGCTCCAGGGTCCTGGGTTCGATGCTCGGGTCACTGTCTGTGTGGAGTTTGCACATTCTCCTCGTGTCTGCGTGGGTTTCCTCCAGGTGCTCCGGTTTCCTCCCACAGTCCAAAGATGTGCGGGTTAGGTTGATTGGCCAGGTTAAAAAAAAAAAAATTGCCCCTTAGAGTCCTGGGATGCGTAGGTTAGAGGGATTAGCGGGTAAATTAGCGGGTTAAAAAAAAGCGATTAGCGGGTAGGGCCTGGGTGGGATTGTGGTCAGTGCAGACTCGATGGGCCGAATGGCCTCCTTCTGCACTGTAGGGTTTCTATGATTCTATGATAAAGGAAAGATGATGAATGGAAATGTCTTCAGAAAACCTTTCTGCGATTCCGTTTTCTGGCAGATTTTCCCAAGATAATTTGTGGTTCCGCTGAGCTGTCATGCAGAATCGGTTGTATTTGAATGGCAGTTTTCCAACCGCTTCCCTCACATTTGATTTATGCCCCTCCATTGCTGTTATTCTATTCTGAACCAGTCGGCAAAGGGTGACAGGAAAAATCTGTGTGGCAGCAACAGCATAATGAGGGTTCTGTCAGCTCGGAGCCGGTGGCAGAGGTTCCTTGGAACGAGTGAGTCAGACATGAGCAGAATCAGGCGGCCAGCCTCAATCTGACTGCCAGTCATCTCGTGCTGAAGCTTTTAATAATGACTCAAAAGCAGAAAATGCGTTAGGTGCATTTGTCTCGCCTCTGTCAAGAGTTGACATGTCTAAGTCGGGAATCGGTCTGCAGGGAGGTTGAATCACGCCTCCAGATGACATTAAATTGTCATCTACTCAGCCAAATAGTTGGAGATCAACTTTCAGAAGGACAGATAACCCTTGTTACTGGCTGGCATTGGGAAATTGGGCAGAGGAAAATTCCTGATTACAGATGCGTTTAGGAATTCAGAAGCACTTTGTTTCTCAATTTCAATATTTTCTTCACTTCGCTCTACTTTCTAGACTTTTTTTTGTACATTTTAGATGTCTACTGTCCAGAAATGTCTGGGTCTTACGCAAACCCATAGCCATCTCGGTCTTGAGTGAAAATGCAGAATTGTTTACATAGAAACATAGAAGATAGGAGCAGGAGGAGGCCATTCGGCCCTTCGAGCCTGCTCCGCCATTCATCACAATCATGGCTGATCATCCAACCCAATAGCCTAATCCTGCTTTCTCCCCATAACCTTTGATCCCATTCACCCCACGTGCTATATCCAGCCGCCTCTTGAATACATTCAATGTTTTGGCATCAACTACTTCCTGTGGTAATGAATTCCACAGGCTCACCACTCTTTGGGTGAAGAAATGTCTCCTCACCTCCATCCTAAATGGTCTACCCCGAATCCTCAGACCGTGACCCCTGGTTCCGGCCTCCCCAACCATCAGGAACATCCTCCCTGCATCTACCCCGTCTAGTCCTGTTAGAATTTTATAAGTCTCAATGAGATTCCCCCGTCATTCGTCTGAACTCCAGTGAAAACAATCCTAACCTAGTCACTCTCTCCTCACACATCAGTCCCGTCATCCCCGGAATCAGCCTGGTAAACCTTTGCTGCACTCCCTCGAGAGCCAGGACATCCTTCCTCAGAAAAGGAGACCAAACCTGCACACAGTATACCTGGTGTGGCCTCACCAAGGCCCTGTATAATTGCAACAACACATCCCTGCTCCAGTTCTCGAAACCTCTCACTATGAAGGCCAGCAGAAGGAGGCCATTTGGCCCATCGTTCTACACTGACTCTCCGAACAAACATCATGACTTGGGGTGGGATTTTCCGGCCACGCTCGCGCTAAAACCGGAAAATGCCACCCGAGGTTAATGGACCCTTTGCATGATCTGTCCCCCCCGCATGTTACGATTCCCATGGCAGGCTAGCCGGGAAAACTCCCCCCTTAGTGTCATTTCCCTTGCCTTTTCCCCTTTCCCCTGCACGTTGTTCCCTTTTCAATAATCATCTGATGTCCTCTTGAATGCTTTGATGGAACCTGCCTCATACTTCCAGGCCGTGCATTCCAGACCCCGACCACTCGCTGTGTGAAGAAGTTTTATCTTGCATCACATTTGCAGCCTCCATAAGCCCCTGAATCTCAAGGGAAATCTAACGGCTGTGTGGCTGTCCACTCAAGAAACATTTGAGGCTTGTCTGCAAGACAGAGAAAGAGGTCCCACTGCTCGTAGTCTATTTCCATCACCTGTATCTTACTCTGCTTCAACTAGTTTTCTTCCATTTATTCTTTCATGGGATGTGGGCATCACTGGCAAGGCCAGCATTTGTTGCCCATCCCTAATTATTATAGGGCTGAAAACATTGGCTTGGCAGTTAAGTGTCAACTATTGTAATGGAGTCACATGTCGGCTAGATGAGGTAAGGATGACAAAATTCCTTGCCCTGAAGGTCCTTTTATAAAGATTAGTGAACCAGATGGGTTTTAACAACCACCAATGATTGTTGTCATGGTCACCATTACTGAGACTAGCTTTATATTCCAGATTTATTATCTCAATTTAAATTCCAACAACTGCCATGGTTAGATTTGAACCCATCTCTCTAGAGCATTAGCCTGGGGCTCTGGATTACTAGTCCAGTACCGCACCATTCCTCCAACAAAGTTATCCAATTTCCCCCAAAAAACAAAATGGTCTCTCCCACAACCACTCCCTGTGGTAAAACATCTGACAATCAACAGCATTGTATATGAAGATTCTTGTCCTAACATTGGAGGCACAATGGTTAGCACTGCTGCCTTACAGCGCCAGGGACCTGGGTTCGATTCCAGCCTCGGGTGGCTGTCTGTGTGGAGTTTGCACATTCTGCCCGTGTCTGTGTGGGTTTCCTAGGAGGCCTCTGGTTTCCCCCCATAGTCCAAAGATGTGCAGGTTGGGTGGATTGGCCATGCCAACTTGACCCTTGGTGTCACGGGAATTAGCAGGGTAAATACATGGAGTTACGAGGATAGGCCTGGGTGGGATTGTTGCCGATGCAGGCTCGATGGGCCGAATGGCCTCTGTCTGCACTGTAGGGATTCTATGATTCTATCTTGCCCACAGTCTCTCGTAGCGCAGAGGGATTTAAGCGTGGAGCCATAAGATTCTGCAATGCTACATGTCTGGAGAGGAGGGGGGTGGACTTAGAATGTGGAAAAAATAAACTTTGCACCGTTCTCCGGATGCCCCCGTCAATCACCCCATCCCCGGGAGCCAGAGCCCAGTCAGTGATAGAAGTGAGAGAAGCAAAGTCTTACTGAAAGGGTTCGCTCCTTGTCTTCTTCCGTTCGAGAGGCCCCCAGCACTGCTACCTGTGAAGGAAAGACAAAACGGTCAAAGGTTAATTCAGTTGCCCTGACAATGGCAGAGAAAAGTAAGCATTTTCAGATGGATGATCAGAAAGGGGCGCGACCAACTGTGGACCCTGGGCTAGCCAGGTGGGCAATCATAAAAACATTGAAGATAGGAGCAGGAGGAGGCCATTCGGCCCTTCGTGCCTGCTACGCCATTCATCACAATTATGGCTGATCGTCCAACTCAGTAGCCTGATCCTGATTTCTCCCCATAACCTTTGATCCCATTCGCCCCAAGTGCTATATCTATCCTCCAGGGCTCCTGCTGAACTCCCAGCTGTTAGGGACCAGATCATAAACTCCAAGGTACACCTAAGACTAGACCCCAATTAGTTTTTTTTATTTTGGCACCAGTGTGAGGAGAAGGTGTTTCTTTTAATCCCTACAGTACAGAAGGAGGCCATTCAGCCCATCGAGTCTGCACCGACCACAATACCACCCAGGCCCTATTCCCGTAACCCCACACATTTATCCCGCTAATCCCCCTCACACTAGGGTCAATTTGGCATGGCCAATACACCTAACCCACACATCTTTGAACTGTGGGAGGAAACCGGAGCACCCGGAAGAAACCCATATAGACACGGGGAGAAAGTACAAACTCCACACAGACAGTGACCCGAGGCTGGAATCGAACCCAGATCCCTGGCGCTATGAGACAGCAGTGCTAACCACTGTGCCACTGTCTTGTGCTCGGTGTGATTCTATTGACCCACTAGGAAGCTTTTATCCAAACAAACTTTATTTAACAATACAGTTTAACTATAACAAATGAATTAGCTTAACTTTTAATTTAAATACTTAAACATGACAAAATATGATTCATAACTGCTAACCAATCTCTACTAGTTCCAATTCAAGGAATATTCCTCTTATAGACTTAAACTCCTCTTCCAAATCAGTGAGCAAACAACACAGGCTTACATGCTTGTACTTATTGACAGTCCCAGAATCTTTGAACACTTCCAGAGAGAGAGAGAGAGACAGAGATGTAGAGACACCAGTCTCATGATACTCAAACAGCAGCCTCCAAAGAGAAAGAGAGAGAGAGAAAAACACCTCTTGCTTCCTTCAGGCCCATGCAGAAACTGCTTGCTTTTCCTGTAAGCTGAGCTGCTCCCATTAGCACACGACTGTCTCTGTCAATCAACCTAATCTATCCCTACTCTGAAACCCCAGGGGAAAAACAAAAGAATAAACAAAAAAAATGCATTAACTCAGATTAAAACAACCACCCCATTATGTAGGATCAATTATTAGCCTGCATTCTCAGCTGCCTGGTGCAGACAAATCGGCACGGTGTAAACAGAGCTGAATTTTAAACATACCCCTCACAAGAAACATGGTAAAAATACATTGCTAAAAGGCACGGTATTGTCATACATTATGAAACAGTTTACAGTTAGGTTTGCACATGATACTGGGGCAACTCCGAAACCATGGAAACCCATGACCCTGCAAGATAATAGGCAAAGAGAAAGTTGGCAAGAAAGGCAACTGAAAACAGCAAGATTTTCTGGGGGCAAATCACTATAACGCTCCCATTTGTACAGCAGGGTTGCCAACTGTGATTAACTGCACTCTCGGAGATTCCATACACGGCTTTCCCCACGCTCCAGCCATTAGTCAGCCAACACATCCAACCCTGTGACGCACTGCCTCCTATGCCACTCGGAAAACCAGAAGACGTGCCGTATGGATGGCACGGTGGCACAGTGGTTAGCACTGCTGCCTCTCAGCACCAGGGACCCGGGTTCAATTCCCAACTTGAGTCACTGTCTGTGTGGAGTTTGCGTGGGCTTCCTCTGGGTGCTCTGGTTTCATCCCACAGTCCAAAGATGTGCGGGTTAGGTGGATGGGTGATGCTAAATTGCCCTTTAGTGTCAGGGGGACTAGCAGAGTAAATACGTGGGGTTACAGGGATAGGGTCTGGGTGGGATTGCTGTCGGCGCAGGCTCGATGGGCCAAATGGCCTCCTTCTGCACTGTAGGGATTGTAAGATTCTTGTAATAAGTCCTCAGAGCCAGAAGTCCCTTCACCAAAATCCCCTTATTTACAAGTCAGACAGCAGCATACAGAGTGCTTCCAGTTAGCAGTGTACACTTGGAGTCCCAGAGGAACTGACACGCCTGGTTAAATACAAAGCAAGAGGGTCCCTGATTGGCCCGTCAATGTAGCCCTTAATCAGGGAGTTCATATTCTAACAGGCCCACCTCAATTGCCTGATTAAAGTCATTACAATTCTATAATTGTGGTATCTTTGCAATGGCTAACATGTATTGCTGAGAGAAACTAAGTTTGCACTTTAGATCAATGCTGCATCTTACAGAAAAGCCTGCGCCTCAGCAGATTTTCAATGGCTGCCACCAGTGTTCACCCCCATTTTATGAAGTAGTTGGTTCATGGAAAGCACAGCAGCGTGGACATGAGGAACGTCATCGGATCAGCCATGATCCCATTGAACAGGTAGAACAGGCAGAAGGGGCCGAATGGCCTACTCCCTATTCCTTACGGTCTTATGCTACCTCCTGACCTTTTCAAGAACCGAGCCTTGTTGCCACTTGCATCAAGGACCAATTTCAACCTTTAATACTTTATTTGGGACACCACATTGGCAACAAACAATGGCAAAAACAACTCAGAGAGAGGAAAAGGAGCATCCAACCGATCGACAAATTTGGAATCCCAGGTGAAGGGCCACGCAAGAGTAGGAGCTCATCAAGTGAGAAAGATCGAGTAGATGACCAGATCAGTCCAGAATAACTATTTTTTGATGCAGGGTTTTCCATTTGGAAGCCTAATGGAGGAGCCATTTTACAGAAAGATCTTTAAACCAAAGCACTGACTTCCCTTTTAAGTGGATATTAAAGGTCCCCAAGCTGCTATTCCAAACTGCAGTTATTCCTGGTGTCCTGGCCAAATGACAGATTAGTGTGCAGTTTGCACGTTCTCCCCGTGTCTGCGTGGGTTTCCTTTGGGTGCTCCGGTTTCCTCCCGCAGTTCCAAGATGTGCAGCTTGGGTTAATTGGCCATAGTGTCAGGAGGACTAGCAGGGTAAATACATGGGGTTATGGGGATACGGCTCGGTAGGATTGTTATCGTTGCAGGCTCAAAGATGTGCAGGTTAGATGGATTGGCCATGCTAAATTGCCCCTTAGTGTCAGGGAGATTAGCAGGATAAATATGTGGGGTTACAGGGATAGGGCCTGGGTGGGATTGTGATCGGTGCAGACTCAATGGGCCGAATGGCCTCCTTCTCTACTGGTGGGATTCTACAATTCTATTTGAGGACAGTACATTTGAAATTTGCAAATGAGTATATATTGCACTATTGTCCTACTTTTGCATATTCCCCATATTCCTGGGCTCCAGACCTCTTCCCTCTCCAAGGTGGTGGTGGATCAGGCTGAGGCAACGCAGCATCATGGGTAATGGTGACCCTACAGGAGCTGGTTAAAGTATTGACCGCGGTTTGATATAATGGATATCTGGGCCACAAGGAGCTTTGGAAGGCTAACCAAACCAAGTTCAAACCTGTGCCCGTTCACCTGCCCCATCCCGCAATTTTGAAGCACAATCCCTCTCCAAAACCATGATGAATGATCAGAAACAGCCTGCTTGTTCCCTGCCCCGATGCAGCCTGGGAGCATTGAGGACAGATTCTGTACTCCCACCATCACCTTGGTTGATTCCCGGTGGAAAAGAAATTGAATCGGGACCTTCCTGGCCTGTTGCGTTGAGACCAATTCCAAAGGATTACCATGCGGACTCACAGCCAAGAGTCATTATTGAACTAACTTTATCTACACCTCCCCAACAAAAGAGGGCAGTATAACAAACTGCCCAGATCTTGCCATATATTGCACTCCATCCCCACTTAAAAAGAGTCAGGATAACCTTCCGTCAGAGCCCAGAGTCATCCAAACTCAGAACGTTGGCTCTCGTGTCTGTGTGGGTTTCCTCCGGGTGCTCCGGTTTCCACCCACAGTCCAAAGTTTTGTAGGTTGGGTTGATTGGCCATGCTAAATTGCCCCTGAGTGTGAGGGGGATCAGCAGGATAAATATGTGGGGGTTACGGAAATAGGGCCTGGGTGGGATTGTGGTCGGTGCAGACTCGATGGGCTGAATGACCTCCTGCTGCACTGTAGGGATTCCATGATTCTATGATTCCATTTTCTCTCCACAGATGCTGTCTGACCTGCTGAGATTTTCCAGCAATTTCTGTTTTTGTTTCAGATTCCAGCGTCCGCAGTATTTTGCCTTTATCAACAGGTAAATGGATGGTTTGGTGTGCCACCATCCCATAGGGGTGAAGAAGTGCCTGGCTTCACATCCTACTTCCTCATCAGATGTAAGACCAGGGTCACAGTAAGGTCGCGACAAGAGATCTCAAATCCCCCTGGTGTTTGGCGACTGCAACTCAAAAATGCACATGTGAAAGTTTATTTATTAGTCACAAGTAGGCTTATATTAACACTGCAATGAAGTCAATGTGAAAATTCCCTAGTCGCCACACTCCTGTTCTGGTACACTGAGCGAGAATTTAGCATGGCCAATGCACCTAACCAGCACGTCTTTCGGACTGCGGGAGGAAACCGGAGCACCCGGAGGAAACCCACGCAGACACGGGGAAAATGTGCAGACTCCGCACAGACAGTGACCCAAGCCAGGAATCGAACCCGGGTCCCTGGCGCTGTGAGGCAGCAGTGCTAACCACTGTGCCACCGTGAAAGGGGAGATGATTGGCCATGTTGCATCTACTAAACAGTCTATTGACCAATAGTCCCTCTCAGCTGCATGGGGAGGTGGTGGCGTAGTGGTATTGTCACTGCACCAGCAATCCAGAGACCCAGGGTAATGCTTTGGGGACCCAGGTTCAAATCCCACCACAGCAGATGGTGAAATTTAATTCAATAAAAATCTGGACTTTAAAAATTCAATGATGGCCATGAAACCATTGTTGACTGTCCTGAGACTCCACCTGTTTCACTGATGCCCTTTCGGGAAGGAAATCGGCCGTCCTTACCCGGTCTGGCCCACATGTGACTCCAGACCCACAGCAATGTGGCTGATTCTTAATTGCACCACAGGGATGGACAATGAATGATGGCCCTGTCAGCAACACCCACATCCCATGAACAGGGTGGCACGGTGGCACGGTGGCACGGCGGCACGGTGGCACAGTGGCACGGTGGCACGGTGGCACGGTGGCACGGTGGCACGGTGGCACAGTGGCACGGTGGCACAGTGGCACGGTGGCACAGTGGTTGGCACTGTTGCCTCACAGCACCAGGAACCCGGGTTCAGTTCCCGGCCTCGGGTCACTGTCTGTGCAGAGTCTGCACATTCTCCCCGTGTCCGCGTGGGTTTCCTCCGGGTGCTCCGGTTTCGTCCCGCAGTCCGAAAGACGTGCTGGTTATGTGCATTAGCCATGCTAAATTGCCCCTTAGTGTCAGGGGGATTAGCAAGGTAAATACATGGGGTCATGGAAATAGAGCTTGGGTGGGATTGTTATCGTTGCAGGCTCGATGGGCCAAATGGCCTCTGTCTGCACTGCAGGGATTCTATCTCTACATTGAATGGAGGGATGCCATAGTGAAATTATCAATGGAAGGGAAAACGAACATGGATTGGAGATGGAGGGAGAATCACATGCACAGATTGGGAATGATAATTCTGCCCTTGTTGTAGAAAGTTATTAGCCTTTTGCAATTAATGATGGAGGCCAGGTTTAGCCAGGGATATCCTGTGGGGCAAAGGATAGGCTCTCTGCTCTTCACATCCACTCCAGTATTGGTGGCCATGGAAGGCGTGTTTATCACACAGTCAGATTGAGTATCAACTTGCAAATCCTCCCAACACTCGGCAATGGAAGGCAGAGGGGCTCCTTGTCGGACATTTTCGATGCACAGTAGTGGCCCCTCAAGCTATAAGTCTCGAGTGACCCCTCCCAGGAAAGTCAAACTCTGGAAAACAGATGTAACCGTGCGCTTTGCCTGCCCCGTGTATCAGTGAATGTATGACGTGGAGATGCCAGCGTTGGACTGGGGTGGGCACAGTAAGAAGGTTAAAGTCCAACAGGTTTATTGGAATCACGAGCTTTCGGAACGCTGCTCCTTCATCAGGTGAGTCCTGAGGTGAGGAGTCAGGTGAGGAGAGTCACCTGATGAAGGAGCAGCGCTCCGAAAGCTCGTGATTCGGTGAATGTAGGGATTGGCCAAGCCTGTGAGCAACAAGGTGCCTCCCACATTGTGCAATATGGCAGAATTAGAGGCAGAGAAAGGAAGATACGAATGTACCTCTTGTTGTAGAATCACAGAATCCCGACAGTGCAGAAGGAGGCCATTCAGCCCTTTGAGTCTGCACCGACCACAATCCCATCCAGGCCATATCCCCATAACCCCATGTATTTACCCTGCTAACCCCCTGACACTAAGGGGCAATTTACCATGGTCAATCCACCTAACCCGCGCATCTCTGGAGCTGCTGAACTCTTTCTCTGAAGCCTCTTCAGCAGAACCAATGCCTGTTTCCTCACCACAGAGTGAGATTGTTGATGTCACAGGCAAGGCTAGCACTGATTGCATGTCCTTGAAGAAGGTGTTGGAGAGTCATGATGACTGGCCACAGTCCGTGTGGGAGAGGAACTCCCACAGTGCTGTTGGATAGGGAGTTCCAGGATCCTGGCCCGGCATCCCAGGAAGGAATCTGCATGTCAGGGTTCTTTCATGTTACTGAATGGAGCTGCTATCAGGTGTAGCAATGGCCTATAACCCTGCATCACCAGGTCTACTCACAGACCTGGGTCATCCAATCACCTTGCAATGTACTGGCCTATCATAAGAGGCAAAATCTGTCACCAATGTCTACTCAAGAAGTCAGGAGTGTGATGGAATACTCCCCACTTGCCTGGATGGGTGCAGCTCCAACAACACTCAAGAAGCTTGACACCATCCAGGACAAAGCAGCCCGCTTGATTGGCACCACATCCACAAACATCCACTCCCTCCACCACCGACGCTCAGTAGCAGCAGTGTGTACCATCTACAAGATGCACTGCAGCAATTCACCAAAGATCCTTAGGCAGCACCTTCCAAACCCATGACCACTTCCATATAGAAGGACAAGGGCAGCAGATACATGGGAACACCACCACCTGCAAGTTCCCCTCCAAGCCACTCACCATCCTGACTTGGAAATATATCGCCGTTCCTTCGCAATCACTGGGTCAAAATTCTGGAATTCTCTCCCTAACGGCATTGTGGGTCAACCCACAGCACGTGGACTGCAGCAATTCAAGAAGGCAGCTCACCACCACCTTCTCAAGGGCAACTAGGGATGGGCAATAAATGCTGGCCAGCCAGTGACACCCATGTCCAACAATTGAATAAAATTAACAGTCTGCTTTTGTTGTGTGTGTGCATGTGAGTGTGTATGTGTGAGCGTGCATGCATGGCACGTGTGCGTGGCGTGTGGGTGTGTGTGTGCACGTGTATGTGCGTGCGTGTATATGTATGTGCGTGCATGTGTGTGCGTGCATGCGTGCATGTGAGTGTGTGTTAGTGTATGCATGCATGTGTGTTTGTGTGTGTGTGTGTGTATATGTGCGTGCATGTTTGTGTGGATGTGAGTGAGCGTGTGTGTGTTAGTGTATGTGCATGTGTGTGTGTGCGTGCATGTTTGCGTGCATGTGAGTGTGTGTGTGTGTGTGTGTGCATGTGAGTGTGAGTGTGTGTGTGCATGTTTGTGTGCATGTGAGTGTGTGTGTGTGTGTGCATGTGAGTGTGTGTGTGCATGTGAGTGTGTGTGTGTGTGTGTGTGCATGTGAGTGTGTGTGTGTGTGTGTGCATGTGAGTGTGTGTGTGCGTGTGCATGTTTGTGTGCATGTGAGTGTGTGTGTGTGTGTGTATGTGGGGTCCTTGAGAGCTGATGTTCAGGTAAAGATAGCTTGCTTATTAGGAGTTACCAGATGCTCCAAGCACATTTTTAGAGCATTGCAGGGCTGTGGAATGGAAGGCCGCAGATATTCGAACTGTTTCATAAAAAACTCAAACGTACTTATAAATATTGGCTGAAAAGTGTCTTTAGGTTCAACAAACAACCAGAAAATCAATGCACATAAATGAGCCGGTGCCTTAGAGGGAGGAGGGGAGAGAGAGAAAAGCCACAGGCTGGAGAGAAAGCAATTCATTTTCGATAGAATACTGTTTTCAGTTCGACTCAAATATAATTCATCAATTTTGCCAAAACTAAAAGGTGCAGGTTGGGGAGTCCAGAGCGAGGGGTTATAGTCTGAGAATAAGGGTCCCTTTAGGACTGAAGTGAAGAGAAATTTCTTCACCCAGAGGGTGGTGAATGTTTGAAATTCATAGAATCATAGAACCCTGCAGTGCAGAAGGAGGCCATTCGGCTCATCGAGTCTGCACCGACAAGAATCCCACCCGTAACCCCACAGACTTAACCTGCTAACCCCTCCTGACACTAGGGGCAATTTAGCATGGCCAATCAACCTAACCTGCACATTTTTGAACTGTGGGAGGAAACCAAAGCACCTGGAGGAAACCCACGCAGACACGGGGAGAACATGCAGACTCCACACAGACAGTGACCCGAGGCCGGAATTGGACCCGGGTCCCTGGCACTGTGAGGCAGCAGTGCTAACCACTGTGCCACCGTGCCGTTCACTACCAAAGAAAGTAGTTGAGGCCAAAACGTTGTGTAATTTCAAGAAATTGGATATAGCTCTTGAGGCTAAAGAGATCAAAGGATATGGGGGTCGAGGCAGGATCAGGGATTGAATTTGATGATCAGCCATGATCATAATGAATGGTGGAGCAGGATCGAAGGGCCGAATGGCCTCCTCCTGCTTCTAGTTTCTACGTTTCTACTATCTTAAGGTTCCGTCATGTTGCAATCATAGAATCCCTCCCTGAAGGAGGCTATTCAGCCCATCGAGTCTGCACCGACCACAATCCTACCCAGGCCCTATCCCCATAACCCCACATATTTACCCTGCCAATCCCCTGACATTAAGGGTCAATTTAGCATGACCAAACAACCTAACCCGCACATCTTTGGGCCATGGGAGGAAACCGGAGCACCCGGAGGAAACCCACGCAGACACGGGGAGAAGGTGTAAACTCCACACAGACAGTGACCCAAGCCGGGAATGGAACCCGGGTCCCTGGCACAGTGCTAACCACTGTGCCACCGTGCTGCCCCAATGTTTCGGTCTAACCTGCGTTGGCGAGTTGATTGTTTTAATTACAATCATGCCTTACCTCCTTCTTTCACTCCTAAACATCCTTTCAACTCGTGCAGCGAAATGGATTTGTCCTCGTTCAGGTCGCAGTAGTCGGTGAATTTGCGCCCGCATTTCTTTGGCTTGGCTTTCTTCCTTAGGAAGCGTTTAAACGGCTTCATTTCCTTCTTGTGGATGTTGTTGCTGCCGTTCTTGTCCAGTTGGCCAAAGTACCAGTGAACGACCCGCTCCTCCAGCGTGTGGTTTGGGTCGGGTTCTGGGAACCTGCATCAGTAACACACACACAGGGTCATGACTGACAACCGGGCCGGTGAATAAACACAGCTGTGGTGCAGTGCTCGCCTCGTGATTACCTTCCGCTGACAGGCAGCAACAAAGAGCTTTGACTGTTCAATAGCTTCAGATGGTTTCAGCTTCACTGACTCACGCGGGACAAGAAACAACACAGCAAAGCAGCACAACAAAGGAGCGGGACACTCCTGCCGACAGCAACCTGAATGAAGCAGCCTCAGTCAAGGGCTTTAATAGATTATTTGCCATTTGACAAAGAGGATGTTCCTTTATCCTACAAACTCAATTGAATTTGAAGGGTTTCGTCACCAGATGCTGGGGTGGAGGGGATGAACCCCCCAGGCAAAGGAAAACATTTCAAAGACTAGGGCAGCACGGTGGCACAGTGGTTAGCACTGCCGCCTCACAGTGCCAGGGACCCGGGTTCAATTCCTGCCTCGGGTAACTGTCTGTGTGGAGTCTGTACATTCTCCTCGTGTCTGCATGGGTTTCCTCCGGGAGCTCCGGTTTCCTTCCACAGTCCAAAGATGTGCAGGTTAGGTGGATTGGCCATGCTAAATTGCCCCTTAGTGTCTCAAGATGTGCAGATTAGGCGGATTGGCCATGCTAAATTGCCCCTTAGTGTCTCAAGATGGGCAGGTTAGTTGGATTGGCCATGCTAAATTGCCCCTTAATATCCAAAGATGTGCAGGTTAGGTGGATTGGCCATGCTAAATTGCCCCTTAGTGTCTGAAGATGCGCAGGTCAGGTGGATTGGCCATGCTAAATTGCCCCTTAGTGTCCAAAGATGTGCAGGTTAGGCGGATTGCCCATGCTAAATTGCCCCTTAGTGTCTCAAGATGTGTAGGTTCGGTGGATTGGCCATGGTAAGTTGCCCCTTAGTGTCTCAAGGTGTGTAGGTTAAGAAGATTAGTCAGGCAAATACTTGGGGTTACATGGCGTGTGTAAGATGCTCTGTTGGAGAGTCGCTGCAGATGTGATGGGCCAAATGGCATCCTTCTGCCTGTAGGGATTCTATGATTCTATGAGAAGAATTGCATTTAGTGCCTTTAATGCTCTTGGGGGAATCCCAAAGCATTTCGCAGTCAATGGGGGATTATTTTTGAATTGTGGTCATTGCTGTTTGGTGGGGAAATAGAGTAGGCAACTTGCTCACAACGATAAGATGAAAGAGCGAATCTGTTTTGGTAGGGTTATATTGAGGGGTGAATGTTGGCCAGGTCACTGAGGGAAAGTCCCTTGCTCTTCTTTGACTAGTGCTTGAGGAATAGTTGTCCCGCAACAGACATGGGCACAAGGCAGGCGCGCAGAGGAGGTGGGGCAAGGCAATCGTCGACATCCGCCTCCTTCTCCTGACCGGTACCCAACCACCCCCAGCTCAGAGGGTGCAAGTGGATAGGCAAGCAGCTAGTCAGGGGTCTCCTCCTTCGAGAAGGGGAAGTTGAGAGAGGATTTAATGGAGGCATTCAAAATCGTGTGAGGCAAGACAGAGGAGATGGAGACAAACAGGGAGATAGAATCATAGAATCCCTGCAGTGCGGGAGGAGGCCATTTGGCCCATCGAGCCTGCACCAACAACAATCGCACCCAAGCCCTATCCACGTAACCCCACGTATTTACCCAACTAATCCTCCTGATACTAAGGGGCAATTTAGCATGGCCAATCAACTGAACCCACACATCTTTGCATTGAGGGAGGAAACCGGAGGACTCAGGGGAAACCCCCGCAGACACGGGGAGAACATGCAAACTCTGTACAGACAGTGACCCAAGCCGGGAATTGAACCTGGATCCCTGGCGCTGTGAGGCAGCAGTGCTAACCGCTGTGCCACCGTGCCGCCCCTAGATGGTGGCATATTGATAATATCACTGGGTTTATAATCTAGCAGCCCAGGCTAATGGTGTTGCGATACAGGCTCAAATCCTTCATTGAAACTGTTTCATTCAACCAATTAAAACAAGAAAGCTGGAATGGGGATTGGATCAGCCATTACTGATTCTATCATCGATTGTCAGAAAAACCCATCTGGTTCACTAATGTCCCTTTCGGGAAGGAAATCTGCCGTCCTTACCTGGTCTGGCCTACACGTGACTCCAGACCCACAGCAATGTGGTTGACTCTTAATTACCCTTCAGGGATTGGGGACAAACGAGCATTCCTTTAGCTATTTAGGCCTAATCCTCTGGAATTCCCTCCCTTTCTCTGCCTTAGAACCAAAGAATCCCCGCAGTGCAGAAGGAGGCCATTCGGCCCATCGAGTCTGCACCAACCACAATCCTATTCCCGTAACCCCTCATGTTTACCCTGCTAATCTCCCTGACACTAGGATCAGTTTAGCATGGCCAATCCACCTAACCCGCACATCTTTGGACTGTGGGAGGAAACTGGAGCACCCGGAGGAAACCCATGCAGATACGGGGAGAACGTGCAAGTTCCACATAGACAGTGACCCAAGGCCGGAATTGAACCCAGATTCCTGGCGCTGTGAGGCAGCAGTGCCACCAATGCCGCTTCTTTGGTAATGATCCTTAAAAACTAGCTCTTTGGCCATCTACCCTATTGTCTCCTTTGGCCTGGTGTTAATTTTAATCGGATTACGGTGCTGTGCTGTACCTTGGGACCTTTTACTATATTAAAGGTGTTATATAAATGCAAGTTGTTTTTTGCTGGAAGTGGGCCTCTTAACACTTCCGACTGCAGCTTATGAAGGGAAAGTAGCTGTGAGCCATTAACTGCAGTTTTATACCATAACATTGAGTCAAATGTTCTTCTTTCAGTGAAGTTCCATTCTATTCAATGACAGCTCAGTGAGATGAGCAGAACCATGGCTGGAAGAACTACAGTAGATTAAAAGTGACTACAAGCTTATATGAAAAGCTGGAAGTTGCCCTGATTTCTCCAAGCAGCAGAAATCTATTGTGAACAATGTCGAGTTATCATCAAGGATAAATAGCACAGATCCCAACTGCAAATCAATGCAGTTGAACCTTTGGAATCTAAGTCAAAGAACAAAGAACAATACAGCACAGGAACAGGCCCTTCGGCCCTCCAAGCCCGCGCCGCTCCCCGGTCCAGGATTGAATCCTGAATCCAGGATCCCCGCCCAATTTTCCAGCCTATCTACATACCAATATCCTATCCACCGAGCTGTCCCTCACAGCTACGATGCTTTGTTCATTACAACCTATTAACTTACCCCCACCCCCCCATTCCAGACCATGTGATCTCCAGGGAGAGGCGAAAACCCAGAGTGAAAAACCCCAGGGCCAATATGGGGAAAAAAAAATCTGGGAAATTCCTCTCCGACCCCCTGAGGCGATCGAAACGAGTCCAGGAGATCACAATGGCCCCGATCGGAAAATGCTTCCCAACCCTAGTCATTTCCACTTCCACGAACACCATATGAATTCCCTGCCCCCGAGACAGGTTCCCAACTATCCGCAGTCTCACTCTGTACTGGCACCAGCAAGATGATCGTAGAATGAAGCCTTGAAACGAGAAACCAGGAACAATTAGCCCGCGCCGCTCCCTGGTCCAAACTAGACCACTCTTTTGTATCCCTCCATTCCCACTCCGTTCATATAGCTGTCTAGATAAGTCTTAAACGTTCCCAGTGTGTCCGCCTCCACCACCTTGCCCGGCAACACATTCCAGGCCCCCACGACCCTCTGTGTGAAATATGTCCTTCTGATATCTGTGTTAAACCTCCCCCCCTTCACCTTGAACCTATGACCCCTCGTGAACGTCACCACCGACCCGGGGAAAAGCTTCCCACCGTTCACCCTATCTATGCCTTTCATAATTTTATACACCTCTATTAAGTCTCCCCTCATCCTCCGTCTTTCCAAGGAGAACAACCCCAGTTTCCCCAATCTCTCCTCATAACCAAGCTCCTCCATACCAGGCAACATCCTGGTAAACCTCCTCTGTACTCTCTCCAAAGCCTCCACGTCCTTCTGGTAGTGTGGCGACCAGAACTGGACGCAGTATTCCAAATGCGGCCGAACCAACGTTCTATACATCTGCAACATCAGACCCCAACTTTTATACTCTATGCCCCGTCCTATAAAGGCAAGCATGCCATATGCCTTCTTCACCACCTTCTCCACCTGTGACGTCACCTTCAAAGATCTGTGGACTTGCACACCCAGGTCCCTCTGCGTCTCTACACCCTTTATGGTTCTTCCATTTATCGTGTAGCTCCTCCCTACATTATTCCCACCAAAATGCATCACTTCGCGTTTATCAGGATTGAACTCCATCTGCCATTTCCTTGCCCAAATTTCCAGCCTATCTATATCCTTCTGTAGCCTCTGACAATGTTCCTCACTATCTGCAAGTCCTGCCAGTTTTGTGTCGTCCGCAAACTTACTGATCACCCCAGTTACTCCTTCTTCCAGATCATTTATATAAATCACAAACAGCAGAGGTCCCAATACAGAGCCCTGCGGAACACCACTAGTCACAGGCCTCCAGCCGGAAAAAGACCCTTCCACTACCACCCTCTGTCTTCTATGACCAAGCCAGTTCTCCACCCACCTAGCCACCTCCCCCTTTATCCCATGGGATCCAACCTTTTTCACTAGCCTACCATGAGGGACTTTGTCAAATGCTTTACTAAAATCCATATAGACAACATCCACGGCCCTTCCTTCGTCAACCATTTTGGTCACTTCTTCAAAAAACACCACCAGGTTCGTGAGGCATGACCTCCCCCTCACAAAACCATGTTGACTATCGTTAATGAGTTTATTCCTTTCTAAATGCGCATACATCCTATCTTTAAGAATCTTCTCCAACAACTTCCCCACCGCGGACGTCAAGCTCACCGGCCTATAATTACCCGGGTTATCCTTCCTACCCTTCTTAAATAACGGGACCACATTGGCTATCCTCCAATCCTCTGGGACCTCACCTGTGTCCAGTGACGAGACAAAGATTTGCGTCAGAGGCCCAACGATTTCACCTCTCGTCTCCCTGAGCAGCCTTGGATAGATTCCATCAGGCCCTGGGGATTTGTCAGTCTTTATATTCTCTAACAAACCTAACACTTCCTCCTTTGTAATGGAGATTTTCTCCAACGGTTCAACACTCCCTCCGAGACACTCCCAGTCAACACATCCCTCTCCTTTGTGAATACCGACGCAAAGTATTCATTTAGGATCTCCCCTACCTCTTTGGGCTCCAAGCATAAGTCCCCACTTTTGTCCCTGAGAGGTCCGATTTTTTCCCTTACAACCCTTTTGTTCCTAACGTATGAATAAAATGCCTTGGGATTCTCCTTAATCCTGTCTGCCAAGAACATTTCGTGACCCCTTTTTGCTCTTCTAATTCCCCGTTTGAGTATTTTCCTACTTTCATTATACTCCTCCAGAGCTCCCTCCGTTTTTAGCTGATTGGACCTAACATACGCCTCTCTTTTCCTTTTGACCAGTCCCTCAATTTCCCTGGTTATCCACGGTTCTCTAATCCTACCCTTCCTATCCTTCTTTTTTACAGGCACATGCTTGTCCTGTAGCCCTAACAACCGTTCCTTAAAAGACTGCCACATACCAGATGTGGATTTACCCTCAAACAGCCTCTCCCAATCAAGAGCTGCCAATTTCTGCCTGATCCCAATAAAGTTAGCCTTCCCCCAATCCAACACCTTACCCTTGGGACACCACTCATCCTTTTCCATCACTATCCTAAAGCTAACAGAATTGTGGTCACTATTTGCCACATGTTCCCCAACCAAAACTTTGAAGACCTGACCGGGCTCATTCCCCAGCACCAGGTCCAGTATAGCCCCCTCTCTAGTTGGGCTGTCCACATATTGTTCCAACGAACCCTCCTGTACACATTTTACAAATGCCTCACCATCCAGAGTCCCTGCCCTCAGCGATTTCCAGTCTATACCAGGGAAATTGAAGTCTCCCACTACAACAACCCTATATTTCCTGCACCTATCCAGCATCTCCTGACATATCCATTCTTCCACTTCCCTTGGGCTGTTGGGGGGCTTGTAGTACACCCCCAACATAGTGACTGCGCCTTTCCTGTTTCTAAGCTCCACCCAGAGTGACTCGCTACACGACTCCTCCGAATTGTCCTCCCTCTGCACCGCTGTAATATGCTCTCCAACCAATACCGCTACTCCCCCACCTCTTTTGGCCCCTCCTCTGTCTCGCCTAAAACACTTGTACCCTGGAATATTCAGCTGCCAGTCCTGTCCCTCTTTCAACCAAGTCTCTGTCACCGCAACCACATCCAAATTCCTCGTGCGCATTAAGGCCCCAAGTTCGTCTGTTTTACCTGCTACGCTCCTTGCATTGAAGTATAAGCACTCCAGACCCCCAGGCTCAGTGAGGTCGTCCTCCCCCAGAGTGCTCTTCTTCTTTGCCAGCCTTGTCCCAGCCCCAAGCTCGTCCCCAGCCACCACACTTATAGACCTAATAGTTTGATCCTCACCCCCCTGCCATACTAGTTTAAACCCCCCCGAACTGCACTAGCAAAGCTCCCAGCCAGGATATTTGTGCCCTTCCAACTTAGTTGTGACCCCTCCCTCTTGTCTTGTCATTAAAGTCATTAAATGTGTATTTGTGTGTGTGTGAGTTAGAGAGGGAGAGAGACCAGGTTAACTAAACAGGGGAAAGGTTACTGGAGACAGGTTGTCTGTGAGGTCTAAGAGATGAAAGGTTAAAGTTTGTTAGGTTTGTGCATTTGTAGTGAGAGACAAGATGAGATTGCGTTACAAATTAATAGGTTGGATCTAAAGGGATCTTTAGGGGTTTTAGTTCAGTCGGGCAGCATGGTTGGTACAGGTTTGGAAGGCCGAAGGGCCTGTTCCTGTGCTGTAATTTTCTTTGGTCTTTGCTCTGAAAATTTGCATTGGGAGATAAGTGGGACTTTTTTTCAGCGATTGAATTTATTTGATTTGATTTGATATGATTCATTGTTGTCACATATATTGGGATACAGTGAAAAGTATTGTTTCTTGTGCACTATACAGACAAGACATACCGTTTATAGACATGGGCAGCACGATGGCACAGTGCTTAGCACTGCTGCCTCACAGAGCCAGGGACCCGGGTTCGATTCTCGGCTTGGCTGTCTGTGTGGAGTTTGCACGTGCCCCCCGTGTCTGTGTGGGTTTCCTCCGGGTGCTCCGGTTTTCTCCCGCAGTCCAGGTTAGATACATTGGCCATGTTAAATTGTCCCTTAGTATCAGGGGGATTAGCAGAGTAAATATGTGGGTGCTTATGGGGATAAGACCTGGGTGGGCCCTATGGGCCAAATGGCTTCCTTCTGCTGTAGTGATTCTATTCTATGATTCTACATAGGAGTTTAATGTAATTTCAAAAGGGAGTTCAGGGGTGACAAGGAACATGTACACCTCGCAGGAGTTTTATGAGTGAAGAGGGGAAGGTATTGTAAATGTTACTGATCTGAAAGTACAGGACAGTCCTCTATGACTCTATAGAGGGCATAGGTTTAGGGTGAGAGGGGAGAGATACAAAAGGGTCCAGAGGGGTAATTCTTTCACGCAGAGGGTGGTGAGTGTCTGGAACAAGCTGCCAGGGGTAGTAGTAGAGGCAGGTACAATTTTGCCCTTTAAAAAGCATTCAGACAGTTACATGGATAAGGTGGGTATAGAGGGTTATGGGCCAAATGTGGGTAATTGGGATTGCTTTGGTGTTTAAAAAAAAGGGTGGCATGGACAGGTTGGGCCGAAGGGCCTGTTTCCGTGCTGTAAACCTCTATGAAAGTACAGGCAAAATAGAAAACACAAGAGATTTTTATATTCAGAGAAGAGGTGTTCAAAGAGATGTTTCAGGATGATGAAAGCTGAGGTGAAAGGAGGAAAAGGTATTTCAGGAAAGAGATGTAGAACTGGTTGAGTTGCTGTGGGGGAAAGTCCTGAAGGTTCCTTCATGTGGGATGCTGAGAAGTTTTGAATTGGAGGCAGCCCCCTGCCCCCCTACCCCTCTCCCGCCCCCTACCCCCCCCCCCCCCCACCTCCCCCCCCCACCCCTCCCCGCCCCCCCACCACTCCCCCGCCTTTTGGAATGCCACATCAAAGTGGAAGCATCTGGGAAATCGTGAGGTGTACCTTTATTAACGTGACAACAGTTCTTTAACCTGGGTAATATTACTGTATTTTTACTGGATCCTTTCTGGTTGTATCACAGCTTGGTATGGCTCCTGCTCTGCCCAAGACCACAAGGAACTACAAAAGGTTGTGAATGTAGCCCAATCCATCACACAAACCAGCCTCCCATCCATTGACTCTGTCTACACTTCCCGCTGCCTCAGCAAAGCAGCTTTCATAATTAACAACCTCACACACCCCGGACATTCTCTCTTCCACCTTCTTCTGTCAGGAAAAAAATACAAAAGTCTGAGGTCACGTACCAACCGACTGAAGAGCAGCTTCTTCCCTGCTGCCATCAGACTTTTGAATGGACCTACCTTGTATTAAGTTGATCTTTCTCTCCACCCTAGCTATGACTGTAACACTACATTCTGCACTCTCTCCTTTCCTTCTCTATGAACGGTATGCTTTGTCTGTATAGTGCGCAAGAAACAATACTTTTCACTGTATGTTAATACATGTGACAATAATAAATCAAATCAAATCCAATGGTTAAAATGTATAAGAGGCTGTTGCCAGAAAGGGTGTACTTTTTGGGGGGGGGGTGGGTGGTGTTCTTTAAGACCGTTTTAACTGTTTAACTTGTATCTTGTGTGTGTAAGTTATTTTTTCTTTAATAAATCTCTCAAGTTTTGAAACTAGTCATAGAGTCATAGAGGTTTACAGCATGGAAACAGGCCCTTCGGCCCAACTTGTCCATGCTGCCCTTTTTTTTAAAAACCCCTAAGCTAATCCAAATTGCCCGCATTTGGCCCATATCCCTCTATACCCATCTTACCCATGTAACTATCTAAATGCTTTTTAAAAGATAAAATTGTATCCGCCTCTACTACTACCTCTGGCAGCTTGTTTCAGACACTCACCACCCTCTGTGTGAAAACATTGCCCCTCTGGACACTTTTGTATCTCTCCCCTCTCACCTTAAACCTATGCCCTCTAGTTTTAGACTCCCCTACCTTTGGGAAAAGATATTGACTATCTACCTTGGCTATGCCCCTCATTATTTTATAGACCTCTATAAGGTCACCCCTCAGCCTCCGACGCTCCAGAGAAAAAAGTCCCAGTCTATCCAGCTTCTCCTTATAACTCAATCCATCAAGTTCCGGTAGCATCCTAGTAAACCTTTTCTGCACTCTTTCTAGTTTAATAATATCCTTTCTATAATAGGGTGACCAGAATTGCACACAGTATTCCAAGTGTGGCCTTACCAATGTCTTGTACAACTTCAACAAGATGTCCCAACTCCTGTATTCAATGTTCTGACCGATGAAACCAAGCATGCCGAATGCCTTCTTCACCACTCTGTCCACCTGTGACTCCACTTTCAAGGAGCTATGAACATGTACCCCTAGATCTCTTTGTTCTGTAACTCTCCCCAACGCCCTACCATTAATTGAGTAAGCCCTGCCCTGGTTCAATCTACCAAAATGCATCACCTCGCATTTGTCTAAATTAAACTCCATCTGCCATTCGTCAATCCACTGGCCCAATTGATCAAGTTCCTGTTGCAACTGGAGACAACTTTCTTCACTGTCCACTATGCCACCAATCTTGGTGTCATCTGCAAACTTACTAACCATGCCCCCTATATTCTCATCCAAATCATTAATATAAATGACAAATCGCAGTGGGCCCAGCACTGAGGCACACCGCTGGTCACAGGTCTCCAGTTTGAAAAACAATTCTCTACAACTACGCTCTGGCTTCTGTCAAGAAGCCAATTTTGTATCCATTTAGATACCTCACCCTGGATCCTGTGAGATTTAACTTTATGCAACAACCTACCATGCGGTACTCTGAAGGAAACTCTGAAGGTTTTACTGGTGTTCTATGCTTTTGAGGTCAGTAGCTCTTTGTCCTGTTTTTCAGAATTAAGCTAAAGGTTTATGATCAAGTGGTGAGCATTTGAAATGTTATAGCATACAAGGCTCCAGATCAAATGCTGGAAAATGGGATTAGAATAGATATATGCTTGTTGGCCAGCGCACACACAATGGGCCAAAGAGCCTCTTTTTATGCTGTTAAACTCTGTGGTTGGAATTCCCGGCCGTTATATTGTGATATATATAAATGATTTGGAAGAAGATGTAACTGGTGTAATCAGCAAGTTTGCGGATGACACGAAGATGGCTGGACTTGCGGATAGCGAAGAGCATTGTCGGGCAATACAGCAGGATATAAATAGGCTGGAAAATTGGGCGGAGAGGTGGCAGATGGAGTTTAATCCGGATAAATGCGAAGTGATGCATTTTGGAAGAAATAATGTAGGGAGGAGTTATACAATAAATGGCAGAGTCATCAGGAGTATAGAAACACAGAGGGACCTAGGTGTGCAAGTCCACAAATCCTTGAAGGTGGCAACACAGGTGGAGAAGGTGGTGAAGAAGGCATATGGTATGCTTGCCTTTATAGGACGGGGTATAGAGTATAAAAGCTGGAGTCTGATGATGCAGCTGTATAGAACGCTGGTTAGGCCACATTTGGAGTACTGCGTCCAGTTCTGGTCGCCGCACTACCAGGAGAACGTGGAGGCGTTAGAGAGAGTGCAGAGAAGGTTTACCAGGATGTTGCCTGGTATGGAGGGTCTTAGCTATGAGGAGAGATTGGGTAGACTGGGGTTGTTCTCCTTGGAAAGACGGAGAATGAGGGGAGATCTAATAGAGGTGTACAAGATTATGAAGGGTATAGATCGGGTGAACAGTGGGAAGCTTTTTCCCAGGTCGGAGGTGACGATCACGAGGGGTCACGGGCTCAAGCTGAGAGGGGCGAAGTACTCGGGCCGCAACTGTTTACCATTTATATAGATGATCTGGAGGAGGGGACGGAGTGTAGGGTAACGAAGTTTGCAGACGACACAAGGATAAGTGGAAAAGTGAATCGTGTGGAGGATGGAGAAGATCTGCAGAGAGATTTGGACAGGCTGAGTGAGTGGGCGAGGATATGGCAAATGGAGTATAACGTTGATAAATGCGAGGTTATACACTTTGGAGGAAATAATAACAAATGGGATTACTAGCTCAATGGAAACAAATTAAAACATGCTACCGTGCAAAGGGACCTGGGGGTCCTTGTGCATGAGACGCAAAAGCCCAGTCTGCAGGTACAACAGATGATCAAGAAGGCAAATGGGATGTTGGCCTATATTGCGAGGGGGATAGAATATAAAAGCAGGGATGTCTTGATGCACCTGTACAGGGCATTGGTGAGGCCGCAGCTGGAATACTGTGTGCAGTATTGGTCCCCTTATATGAGGAAGGATATATTGGCATTGGAGGGAGTGCAGAGAAGGTTCACCAGGTTGATACCGGAGATGAGGGGTTTGGATTATGAGGAGAGGCTGAGGAGATTGGGTTTGTACTCATTGGAGTTTAGAAGGATGAGGGGGGATCTTATGGAGACTTATAAGATAATGCGGGGGCTGGATAGGGTGGAGGCGGAGAGATTCTTTCCACTTAGTAAGGAAGTTAAAACTAGAGGACACAGCCTCAAAATAAAGGGGGGTCGGTTTAAGACAGAGTTCAGGAGGAACTTCTTCTCCCAGAGGGTGGTGAATCTCTGGAATTCTCTGCCCACTGAGGTGGTGGAGGCTACCTCGCTGAATATGTTTAAAGCGCGGATGGATGGATTCCTGATCGGTAAGGGAATTAAGGGTTATGGGGATCAGGCGGGTAAGTGGTACTGATCCACGTCAGATCAGCCATGATCTTATTGAATGGCGGGGCAGGCTCGAGGGGCTAGATGGCCTACTCCTGCTCCTATTTCTTATGTTCTTATGTTCTTATATAACTCAGATATCAGAGGGACGTCTTTTACACAGAGGGTGGTGGGGGCCTGGAATGCGCTGCCAAGTAGGGTGGTGGAGGCAGGCACGCTGACATCGTTTAAGACTTACCTGGATAGTCACATGAGCAGCCTGGGAATGGAGGGATACAAACGATTGGTCTAGTTGGACCAAGGAGCGGGACAGGCTTGGAGGGCCGAAGGGCCTGTTTCCTGTGCTGTACTGTTCTTTGTTCTTCTTTGTTCTTTATTAATGCCAGCGGGATTCTCCAGACCTACCAGCAGTGCTCGCCTGCCCGTGGGTTTCCCGGTGGTGTGTGGTGACACCAATGGGAAGTCCCATTGACAGCGGTGGGACCAGAGAATCCCACCGCTAGTGAACAGGATGCTACGCTCGGCCACCAGAAAACACACGACTGGGAGGCTGGAAAATCCAAAAAGTAAAGTAAAGTTTATTAATTAGTGTCACAAGTAAGGCTTACATTGACACTGCAATGAAGTTACTGTGTAAATCCCCTAGTCGCCACACTCCGGCGCCTGTTCGGGTACACTGAGGGAGAATTTGGCATGGTCAATGCACCTAACTGGAGCACCCGGAGGAAACCCACGCAGACACGGGGAGAATGCGCAGACTCCACACAGACAGTCGCCCAAGCCGGAATCGAACCCGGGTCCCTGGCGCTGTGAGGCAGCGGTGCTAACCACTGTGCCATCGTGCCACACTTTCAGCAATTTGCCACACAAAACATTTCAAAACTTAACCTGTAAGGGCGAGTCCATCTAATGGCAGGTGCCTTGAATCATAGAAACACTACAGTGCAGAACGAGGCCATTCAACCCATTGAGTCTGCACCAACCACAATCCCACCCAGGCCCTATTCCCGTAACCCCACATAGAACATAGAACAACTACAGCACAAACAGGCCCTTCAGCCCACAAGTTGCGCCGGTCATGTCCCTACCTACCTAGGCTGATAAATAGACTTACCTATAACCCTCAATCCTATTAAGTCCCATGTACTCATCCAGAAGTCTCTTAAAAGACCCTATCGAGTTTGCCTCCACCACCACTGACGGCAGCCGATTCCACTCACCCACCACCCTCTGAGTGAAAAAATTACCCCTGACATCTCCTCTGTACCTACTCCCCAGCACCTTAAACCTGTGTCCTCTCGTAGCAACCATTTCAGCCCTGGGAAAAAGCCTCTGAGAATCCACCCGATCTATACCTCTCAACATCTTGTAAACCTCTATCAGGTCACCTTTCATCCTTCGTCTCTCCAAGGAGAAAAGACCGAGCTCCCTCAACCTATCCTCATAAGGCATGCCCCCCAATCCAGGCAACATCCTTGTAAATCTCCTCTGCACCCTTTCTATGGCTTCCACATCCTTTCTGTAATGAGGCGACCAGAACTGAGCACAGTACTCCAGGTGGGGTCTGACAAGGATCTTATAAAGCTGCATCATTATCCCCCGACTCCTAAACTCAATCCCTCGATTGATGAAGGCCAGCACACCATACGCCTTCTTAACCACCTCCTCCACCTGCGAGGCCGATTTAAGAGTCCTATGGACCCGGACCCCAAGGTCCTTCTGATCCTCTACACTGCTAAGAGTCTTACCCCTGATATTATACTCCTTCATCCCATTTGACCTGCCAAAATGGACCACTACACATTTATCCAGGTTGAAGTCCATCTGCCACTTCTCCGCCCAGTCGTGCATCCTATCTATGTCACTCTGCAGCTTCTGACATCCCTCCAAACTTTCCACAACACCACCAACCTTCGTGTCGTCGGCAAACTTGCCAACCCATCCCTCCACTTCCTCATCCAGGTCATTTATGAAGATGACAAACAGCAAGGGTCCCAGAACAGATCCCTGGGGCACTCCACTGGTGACCGACCTCCATTCAGAAAAAGACCCATCTACAACCACTCTCTACCTTCTGCAGGCAAAGCCAGTTCTGAATCCACAAGGCAACAGCCCCTTGGATCCCATGCCCTCTCACTTTCTCAAGAAGTCTTGCATGGGGGACCTTATCGAACGCCTTGCTGAAGTCCATGTAAACCACATCTATCGCTTTTCCTTCATCAATGTGTTTAGTCACACATTGACCCTGCTAATATTTACCTTGCTAATCCCCCCTGACACTAAGGGGCAATTTAGCACGGCCAATCCACCCAACCCGCACATCTTTTGGACTGTGGGAGGAAACCGGAGCACCCGGAGGAAACCCACGCAGACACGGGGAGAACGTGGAAACTCCGCACAGTCACACAAGCCAGGAAACGAACCTGGGTCCCTGACGCTGTGAGACTGCAGTGCTAACCACTGTGCCACTGTGCCACACACCCCAGAAAAATCCACACGCACTACTTCACACTCCCAACAGGAAATATGATCCTATCTGATGACACGGGCAGGGGCGAGGGTGGGGGGGTGGGGGGGCGGGGGGGGGGGACTTTCCGGCTTCCCTCAAGTGAGACTGGAAAATCCCGCCCGAGGTCAGCAGACATTTCCATTGCCCGCCCCCCCGTAACCGCTCAGATTCCATGGTGGGCGTGGGCGGCAGAATTCCGGCCTGGGAGTTTTATGTATATATTGTGTGAACTTTGTTAACTTCCTGCATTGTTGATTTAAACTGGAGATAAATTACACTTAATGAGACCTCCAACTGCCAAACAACGGGCGCCCGAATGGAGAGTCACATGTCCAGACTTCAGTACATTGGGTAGTAAGACCCGTTATACTTTAACATTGGTGAGTGGCAGAATCATTTAACATCAATAAAAAAGGAACCATATGTGTGGACCTGTAAATATCACTGCCTGTCTGTTTTGTGATTAAATTGCAGTTGGCAATTGCGGTTGGCCAGAACAGCCCTGCCAACAACAAGAAAGCAAATGAAACTCAAAACAAAATAAACACTGGTCAGTAATTGCTAAGTTTGTATATACAATAAAATGCAGAAGACTCCAATATGTTCTCGGACACCATTGCATCTCAAGGTTGACATGCCATCTGTGTCTAAGGTCACCGCAATATCAGGATATATTTGGTGGCCAAACTCGACAGACTGTGTCTGCTGTGTGGCTAAAATATACACATGTGACTAATAAAAATGAGGCCCAATCCACTTTTCAAGACCAAAATCCAATCTAAGTTGAGAAAGGACAATCAAAATGGAAGCAATTCTTAGCATCAAAAAGGGGATGTGGAAGGAGTTTCAAGGTAGGAATCAGATAAGTATTAAATAAAAGCAAATCACTGGGGGAAGAGATACAAAAGTGTCCAGAGGGGCAATCTTTTGACACAGAGGGTAGTGAGTGTCTGGAACAAGCTGCCAGAGGTAGTAGTAGAGGCGGGTACAATTTTGTCTTTTAAAAAGCATTTAGATAGTTACATGGGTAAGATGGGTATAGAGGGATATGGGCCAAATGCGGGCAATTGGGATTAGTTTAGGGGTTTAAAAAAAAGGGCGGCATGGACAAGTTGGGCCGAAGGGCCTGTTTCCATGCTGTAAACCTCTATCACTCTATGACACTGCAGATGCTGGAATCTGAAACCAAAAGGGAAAATGCTGGAAAATCTCAGCAGGTCTGGCAACATCTGTAAGCAACTCTCTCCTTTCCTTCTCTATGAACAGTATGCTATGTCTGTATAGCACGCAAGAAACAATACTTTTCACTGTATGTTTATACATGTGACAATAATAAATCAAATCAAATCAAAAGAGAGAAAATAACTGACGTTTCGACTCCGGATGACCCTTTCGTCAAAGCTAAAAGGCAGAGAAAGTGGGAGATATTTATACTGTAGGGAGAGAGAATGAGCCATAGCCACAAAACCAAGGGGAAAGGCTGCTAATGGCAGCCCCATAGAGAGAATAGAAGGTGTGAATGGCCAAACGGCAGAGAAGCTGAAATCAGAGGGTAAACGGTGACAGATGGAGATGTGGGGGGGGAGTGGGGAAGATGGATGGGAGAGAGGTAAAATGGAGAGAAAGGGGAAGCAAAGGGGGAGAAAAGGTAAGGAAAGGGGGAATGAAATAGGATGGAAGAATGGGGGGAGAAAGAAAAATAAAGAAAGACAACTAAGAAATAAAAGGTAGAGAACAGTCAAAAATAAAATAAAATGAAACCAAAGGGGTCGGGTTGGGGGGGAGCGAATCATCTGAGGTTGTTGAATTCGATGTTGAGACTGGAAGGCTGCAACGTGTCCAGCCGGAAGATGAGTTGTTATGAGTTGTTTCTGCACTGCAGGGTTTCGATGACGATCCTATGATAATCTTTAATTATTTATTTACAGATAGTGGAGGGTGGGGGGGGGGGGAGGTTTGGGCTTCTGCACCTACCATGTTGTGGGGTAAACCCAGGGTGGTCAAGCAGGTGGTGGGTTGGGTACCCACCCTATTCAATACATCCCCCTCCCCTACCCACCCTATTCAATACATCCCCCTTTCCACCATCACCAAAATCATGCCTAGCGCGTGCCTGTAAAATCCAACCCATGATTCCCCCTCCCCAGATATTCCACCGCACCTTCTGCCCCAAGAGATGTTTCTTCTGCCTTCAGTCCAACACACGGTTTTCCATTGGCCTCGGGTGGGATTTTACGAGTAACACCCAAGCAAGGTCATAAAATCCCACCCATTGTGCAGCTTTACATGCTGAAGGAACGCGGCCTACGTTGCAATGCGACATTTTCCTGCGCTTAACCATTCTTGACGGTGGTGTTTAAAATGTACAATTTGCAGGAAAGGGAGTTTGCTGTGGAACTGGTGTCTTACAGTTCAATGCACCCCAGGCCACAGGACATACGCTTCAGTCACCGTTTTAAATTGCACATATTCTTCATGTTATTTGGAAGATTATTTTTTCCCAATTAGGAACATCGGAATTAGGGGCGCAAGTGGGCAAATACAACCCTTTGAGCCTGCTCCGCCCTTCAATCAGATCATGGCAGATCTCTCCCTGGTCTCAAATCCACCTCCCCACCTGTTCCCCATATCCCTTTAACCCGTTTTTTTATTAGGAATATATCTATCTCCTTCTTGAAACCATTCAATGATTCAGACTCCACCGCGCTATGGAGCAGCGAGTTCCACAAATTCATCACCCTCTGCGAGAAGTAGTTCCTCCTCATCTCAGTTTTAAATCTACCGCCTCTCGACCTATACCTGAGACCTCTTGCTCTAGATTGTCCCCCACAAGGGGAAGCATTTGGTCTACAATTACTTTATCAATCCCTTTTAGAATCTTACATACCTCGATCAGATCCCCTCTGATCCTTCTAAACTCCAGTGAGTATAAGCCCAAACTGTGATTGTGATGGGACTGGGACATGCAAGGAAACTTAAGAGTCATAGAGGTTTACAGCATGGAAACAGGCCCTTCGGCCCAACCTGTTCATGCCCCGCTTTTCTTTTACCACTAAGCTAGTCCCAATTGCCCGTGTTTGGCCCATATCCCTCTACACACATCTTACCCATGTAACTGTCTAAATGCTTTTTAAAAGACAAAATTGTACCCGCCTCTACTACTACCTCTGGCAGCTCGTTCCAGACACTCATCACCCTCTGGGTGAAAAAATTGCCTCTCTGAACCTGGAAACTTTTGCAGAATTTGAGGCTTTCTTGCTCTTGTTTGTGTGAGAGAATAGAATACTTTTCCCCATTTGCTATCTAAGCGTATACTCAGAGAGCAAAAGTGTCTCGGAAGTCTACCTCAACCTCACAAGGGTAGTTCTGTCTCACACCCCGATAACCCCTAAGCTTTTTCAGAGTGAGAGACCGTGAATGGATTACAAAGAATCAAAAGGGCTGCAAAAATACTGAAAAAAACAACGGAAAACACTCACTGAGGGGAAAAAAGACACAACTGGTCAAGATTTTAGGTTGGAATATTTTGCCAGACCCCGTTCCCAATGAATGTTAGGCAACTTTTATCGGGTGTTGACAGATCATCAGCCGGTTCAGAGTATATTCATTTCCGAGTGGCAGGAACATGCTTGAGACTGCACAAACCCATCTGACATAGCACCCTCGTATCACCAACCCTGGAATTGTGGGCAGTGTGGGTGGTAACTATAATCCCGCACCCCAGGGTGAAAGGTCTGGGTATGAACACACTGTAACACCTCACCATCCAAAGTGTCAGCAGCGCAGAACAGAAGAAGTAACTCAAAAACCAGTGGGGAAGAAATAAGTGTAATAGAATTGTTTTAAGGCGGATAGATTCTTGACTAATAAGGAAGTCAAGTCAGCAAGTGGCATTGAGACCATAATCAGGTCAGCCGTGATCTTATTGAATGGCAGAGCAGGCTCGAGGGGCTGAATGGCCTACTTCAGCTCCTATGTCCTTTGTTCATATGAAGCAAATTAGCCTGGAAGTAATCAGCTCTACACAAACATATATGATACATATTGCGTGAGTGTGTGTGTGTGTGCGTGCATGTCTGTATGTTTCTCTTTGCCTATGTGCACACATGTGCTTGTGTGTGCACGTGTGCATCCATGTGAACATGTGCATGTGCGCGTATGTATCTGTGCACCTATACATATGTGGATGCATGAGTGTGTGTATGATTGAGTGAGTGCACTTGTGTACATGTGTGTGTGCACAGGTGTGTGCATGCGTGTATGTTCTGCATGTGCTTGCGTGTATGCATGAGTGTGTGTGTGTGTCGTGTGTGCACGTGTGTCTGTGTTTGTGTATGTATGTATGTGCACATATGCACGCACATGTGTGTCTGTGTGTGCGTGTGTGCCTGCATTTATGTATATGTGTGTGTGTGTGGGTATGCGTGCACGTGTGTGTGCGTACATGTATCTGTGTGTATGTGTGTATGTGCATATGTTTGTATGTGTGTGTGTTTGTGCATGTTTGTGTATATGCGACTGTACACATTTGCGTGTGCGTGTTCATGCATATTTGTGTGTCTGTGTGTGTGAGTGAGTGTGTTTGTGTGTGTGAGTGTGTGTGTATTTGTGTGTGTGGGTGTGTGTGTGTATTTGTGTGGGTCAGTGTGTGTGCATGTGCGTGTTTGAGTGTGTGTGTGTGCATGTGCATGAGTGAGTGTGTGTGTGCGTGAGTGCGTGTGCGTGTGTGTGTGTCAGTGAGTGTGTGTCAGTGAGTGTGCATGTGTGTGTGTGTCAGTGAATGTGTGTGTGTGTGAGTGTGTGTGTGAGTGTGTGTGTGTGTGAGTGTGTGTGAGTGCGTGTGAGAGTGTGTGTGTGTGTGTGTGTGAGTGTGTGTGTGTGAGTGTGTGTGTGTGAGTGTGTGTGTGTGAGTGTGTGTGTGTGAGAGTGTGTGTCAGTGTGTGTGTGGGTGTGTGGGTGTGTGTCAGTGTGTGTGTGTGTGTGTGTGTGTGTGTGTCAGTGGGTGGGTGTGTGTGTGTGTCAGTGTGTGTGTGTGTGTGTCAGTGTGTGTGTGTGTGTGTGTCAGTGTGTGTGGGTGGGTGTGTGGGTGTGTGTGTGTTCCTCATTTGTCCTGGTATGAGCTGATATTTATATTTATTGATATTTATCAGACTGAATCTGGTTCAGCAGTGTAGCAGAAAAGTGACAGGCTTGTCTGCTCTGATGTTCCCCAGTACATCTGCCAGGGTCCAGTCCATACAGCGTGGTATCTCTGTTTAAATATGGAAGATCTGTCTCTTCTTGTTCTGCTGTCTGTGTGTCGGCTGCCTTTTACGGAAGTGTTTTTACTTATACTGCACAGTTTATGCGATGCCCCAGTGGATCACTGCATTGTTAATAAACAATTGGCAGTTTTCTGTTCAAACCATTCATTGCATTTCCAATTTCATTAGAGTCTAACTTGACCAAGAATCCAGTGCCTCGCACTCTGTTAAGTCTCCGGCATGTTCCATATAAACATTCCTTTAATTCTGTTTTCTTTTTATTTGGTCCCAAGTTTAAATATTTTTCTTTTCTGCTCTTATTGTTTCCAATACATCACGCACCGGGCTCCCTGATGTTATCAGGGCATTGGAAGCCATGGTGCCTTGCCCTGTACACACCTCCTCCCAGATGGGAAATCACACCAGCTCTGATCTGCTTCTCCTGCTTTCACTGAGACACTGAGACTGGGATTTCCTTCCATTGTTGGGGGACGGACAAGGCCCCACCCGCCATCTTGACACTGCTGCTGCAGTGACATCCAGCTACCACTAGATGGCACAGTTTGCCCTGGGTCAGGCTGTCAGTCCATGTGACGCGCTGAACGGGGTCCCGTGATATGGTTGGGACATCGATTGACTGCAACTTTGGAACCGAGTTTCCCTTTTAAACTCATACTTAGAATCCCTACAGTACAGAAGGAGGCCATTCGGCCCATCGGGTTCGCACCAGCTCTTCGAAAGAGCGCTCATCTCTGCCATATCCCCATAAGTAAGAGTTTTAACAACACCAGGTCTCCACATCATATCCCCATGACCCCGGGCATTTCCCATTGCTAATTCACCTGACCCAACACGTCTTTGGACACTAAGGGACAATTTAGCACGGCCAATCCACCTAACCTGCACATCTTTGGACCGTGGGAGGAAACCGGAGCACCCGGAGGAAACACACGCAGACACGGGGAGAACGTGCAAACTCCACACAGACAGTGACCTGTGGCCAGAATCGAACCCTGGTCCCTGGCGCTGTGGGGTGCAGTGCTAACCACTGTGACACCGTGTCGCCCATAGAAAGGTTTGCATTTATATAACACCATTCACAACCACTAACATGTTTTTGAAATGTAAAATCTCCGCTGTAAATGTGAGAACCTCGACAGCCAATTTGCACACAGGAAGCCTGAAGAAACAGCAATGTGATAAGACCAAGTGGGCAGCACGATGGCACAGTGGTTAGCACTGCTGCCTCACAGCGCCAGGGAGCCGAGTTCGAATCCTGGCTTGGGTCACCGTCTGTGTGGAGTTTGCACATTCTCCCCGTGTCTGCGTGGGTTTCCTCCGGGTGCTCCGGTTTCCTCCCACATTTTGAAAGACGTGCTGGTTAGGTGCATTGGCCATGCTAAATTCTCCCTCAGTGTACCCGAACAGGAGTGTGGCGACTAGGGGGATTTCACAGTAACTTCATTGCAGTGTTAATGGAAGCCTACTTGTGACACTAATAAATAAACTTTAAGACTTTACCCTGTATTTTTATGTTGATCGAGGGACTCTTACACACTGGGAATAACTGGCAGGGTTTTCTTTTTAAAATACGGCTGTAGGATCTTTTACCATCACCCGAGCAGATAGGTGGGATTGCAGTTTACCCTGTCAGCTGAAAGGGGCAGCTCTGACAGTGTAGCACTCCCTCAGGACAGGAGTGACTGACTGGAGCTGGCTCAGAGCAGTTGGCTTCTGGTCTCAAGTCCTGGAGTCAGTTTTGAACCTGGAACCTTGGGACTCAAGTGGCGAGGGCGTGGCCAACTGAGGCACTGGGTGGAGAGCACACCAAAAAATATTTCACCTTCAGCCTTGTGGAGCTTCTCCTGGACCAACCCCCTGTGGCCACCATTCCATCCCCCTGCTCCCCACCCTCACCCGCCCCGGTTGCCCCCTACGGGAGCAGTCTGTGGCTACGTCATATCCAATCAACAGCTCACCAGCTGATGATAGATTCCCTACAGTGCAGAAGGAGGCCATTCAGCCTATCGAGAGTGCAGAGACCACAATTCTACCCAGGCCCCATCCCCAAACCTTTACTCTGTTAATCCCCCTGACACTAAGGGGCAATTTAGCATGACCAATCCACATAATCTGCACATCTTTGGGCTGTCATGATGTGGAGATGCCAGCATTGGACTGGGGTGGGTACAATAAGAAGTCTCACAACACCAGGTTAAAGTCCAACAGGTTTATTTGGAATCACGAGCTTTCGGGGCGCTGCCCCTACATCAGGTGAGTGTAGCTCACACACCTGAATCCCGGGAGCAATTCCGGGAATCCCGGGAGCTCCACTCACTTGGTGAAGGAGCGGCAAGGGGTCACATTCTCAGGATTCAGGGGAGGCCATTTGTGTCTGAAGTGAGGAGAAATCTATTCACTCCAAGGGTAGTGAACCAGTGGAATTCTCCAGCACAGAAAGCTGTGGAGGCCAAGCTATTGAATATATTAAGAAGGAAATTGATAGATTTCTAGACTAATGTCAAGAGATATGGAGAGAGCACTGGAGTCTGGCACTGAGGTTGTTACAGTGTGGAAGGAGACCATTCAGCCCATCGAATTTGCACCGACTGTCCAACAGAGCATCATAGAATCATAGAATCATCATAGAATCTCTACAGCGCAGAAGGAGGCCATTTGGCCCATCGGGTCTGCACTGACCACAATCCCACCCAGGTCCTATTCCTGTAACCCCACATATTTACCCTGCAGATCCCTTGACACTTGGGTCAATTTTGCATGGCCAATCAACCTAAACCGCACATCTTTGGACATCATAGCCAGGCCTTATCTCTGTAACCCCACTTACTTACCCTGCTAATCCCCCTAACCTACACATCTTGGGATGCCAAGGGACAATTTAGCATGGCCAATCCACCTAACCTGCACGTCTTTGGAGTGTGGGAGGAAACTGGAGGAAACCCACGCCGACACAAGGAGAGTGTGCAAACTCCACACAGACAGTGACCCGAGGCTGGAATCGAACCTGAGTCCCTGGCGCTGTGTGGCAGCAGTGCTAACCAAAGATGTGCGGGTTGGGTGGACTGGCCATGCTAAATCGCCCCTTGGTGTCAGGGGGACTAGCTGGGGTAAATGCATGGGGATAGGGCCTGAGTGGGATTGTGGTCGGTGCAGACTCGATGGGCCGAATGGCTTCCTTTGCATTGTAGGATTCTATGATTCTAAGCACTGTGCCGTCGTGCCACCCCATGAAGGATCAGCCATGATCATACTGAATGGCAGGGTAGGCTCAAAGGGCCGAATGGCCTCCTCCTGCTCTTATTTTCCATGTTTGTGTGTTTTGGTCACAGTGACTGAGTGGCCAGATAGAACATTCCATGGTCCAGTCACCAGATCCTGCCCTCGAGGCTGATCCACCTCAGTACCATTCCACCGGATCTCCGTTCACGAAACGGACATGATCAACAAATACTTAAGTCATTGCTGTTCTTTGCTCGATGACGCTCATAAATAAAATCCCTGGGAAGGATATTTTAAAATTTAACACATCACATTTCAGACAAGTCACACTCCATAACTCTTACAGTGCTTCAGGAACTTCCAGCTAGAAAGAATTCAGCCTGGGGAACTTCCAGGAATGACACATTTTACACTCTCTGCCAAAGAAATAACTCCATGATTGAAACTGGTGATGGTTTTGACACTGGGGGAAAGATATCTGTAACACACCAGGACTGCACGCCAGAGTTTTACCTTCCCCCGCAGGTGGGCCTTTAGGCAGACGAGGGCTGCCAAATTCCTCGGAGGGCCTCCTCACTGGATTCCCATCTCCACCTCGACTTTTCCGCAATCTTACACAGGGATAGGCTAGGCCTAGGCCATTCAGCCCACCCTCGCCCCAGCTGAGGCCCTCAAATCCCCATAATCCCACACAATTAGCATGGCTAATCCACCGAATCCGCACATCTTTGGAAATTAAGGAACAATTTAGAATGGCCAATCCACCTAACCCACACATCTTTGGACATTAAGGAACAATTTAGCACAGCTAATCCACCTAACCTGCACACCTTTGGACATTGAGGGCAATTTAGCATGGCCAACCCATCTAAACTGCACATCTGTGGTCATTAAGGGGCAATTTAGCATGGCCAATCCACCTAAGCGCCACATCTTTGGACTGTGGGAGAAAACTGGAGCACCCGGAGGAAACACCCGTAGACACGGGGAGAATGTGCAAGCTCCACACAGTGACCCAAGGCCAGAATTGAATCCGGATCCCTGGCACTGTGAGGCCGCAGTGCTAACCACTGTGCCACCGTGCTGCCCCGATGCATAAATTGTGTTCTAGGTTAAGAGGCCAAGTTCCAAAATTGTCTCGGGGTTCCTCCAATCAGTTTGGCTCCATGAATTCCTTCAATGTAGGAGCAAGTACATAAGAACTAGGAGCGGAAGTAGGCCATTCTGCCCCTCGAGTCTGCTCCACCATTGAGTATGATTATGACTGATCTCATCTTGGCCTCAACTCCACTTTCCTGTCCGTTAACCATAACCAATCAAGCTCTTACTAATTAAAAATCTGTCCACCTCTTCCTTAAAGCATTTCTTTCTTTGGCAGCACAGATACTAAAATCGGAACGATACCAGGAAGATTAGCATGGCGACTGCGCAAGGCTGACACGCAAATTCATGAAGCGTTCCATATTCTTTTACTTAGGGTGGCATGGTGGCACAGTGGTTAGCACTGCTGCTTCACAGCACCAGGGACCCGGGTTCGATTCCTGGCTTGGGTCACTGTCTATGCAGAGTTTGCACGTTCTCCCCGTGTCTGCGTGGGTTTCCTCCGGTTTCTTCCCACAGTCCGAAAGACGTGCTGGTTAGGTGCATTGGCCATGCTAAATTCTCCCTCAGTGTTACCCGAACAGGCGCCGGAGTGTGGCGACTAGGGGATTTTCACAGGAATTTCATTGCAGTGTTAATGTAAGCCTACTTGTGACACTAATAAATAAAATTTAATTTTAACTCAATGTTGACAAATGATGGGAAGTGCACCACTCACGTGCTGGCAAACGTTTGGTGTTCCCTCACCCATAACACGGTAGCACAGTGGTTAGCACTGCTGCTTCACAGCGCCAGGGACCCAGGTTCGATTCCCGGCTTGGGTCACTGTCTGTGTGGTGTTTGCACATTCTCCCCGTGTCTGCGTGGGTTTCCTCTGGGTCCTCCCACATTCCGAAAGACGTGCTGGTTAGGGTGCATTGACCCGAACAGGCACCAGACTGTGGTGAATAGGGGAATTTCACAGTAACTTCATTGCAGTGTTAATGTAAGCTTTACTTGTGACTAACAAATGAACTTAACAGTTTGTGCAAAGAGTTGGCAGAATGAAGTTGGCAGTATATCTTTAAAAGTGCGTCTCTGAGGGCAATGTAAGTTTCTCGCCATCACATCGATCTCAGAAAGCAAAACATCAACCCTTCCGACCCCATTGGGAATCAGCGTAAATGATAAATGATAAAGCACAGAGCTTTCCTATCAGCTGAACCTCTCTGACTGCTCTGACCGTGTGGAGGTCAATCCAGTGATGTAATGTACGCAACTTTCCAGTTGTCTCAGCAGAGGTCAACGAAATCCAATTGCAAACAGATTCCTAACTGGTTACCCGACCACGATGAATCAGCACCAAAGACAACAACTCACTCCGACCCTGCCAGAACCGGAGTCATTTTTTACATTCGAGAAATAATTCACCTTTGACTCTCCTTTGGGCTGTCGCGTTTTGGAGGCCTGAAACAGTGCGCCTGTCGACGCTGCTTTTTACAACCTGCTATCCATTTCATTTACATCAGGCGTCAGCCCAAAACGGGCAATGATTTCTGCCCGAATCCTGTTTTCTCTTCAGTCATTCATCATTGCGATTCCCGCAAGGAACGGGAGTGGCTGGAACGGACTTAGTTCAGAGCTGCAAGCTCCAAAATAAACATCAAGACAGTCATCTTTCTAATCCTTTCGCATAGTATTTCAGCTCCACAGTATTTTGGGAAAAGGTACATCATTTAAAGTTTAAAAGTTTATTTATTGGTGTCACAAGTAAGGCTTACATTAACGCTGCAATGAAGTTACTGTGAAATTCCCCTAGTCGCCACACTCCGACGCCTGTTCGGGTCAATGCGCCCTAGCCAGCACGTCTTTCGGACTGTGGGAGGAAACTGGAGCACCCGGAGGAAACCCACGCAGACACGGGGAGGACATGCAAACTCCACACAGACAGTGACCCAAGCCAGGTATCGAACCTGGGTCCCTGGCGCTGTGAGGCAGCAGTGCGAACCATGGGCTTGTTCACTAACCATGACCCCACGAATAAGATTAAATACATTTAATATACACTGAATATTTCATAATGAGTTATAGAAAACGCTAAATCATTTATATGTTAATAGAATTGTCATAAATGTCAAATGGTAAAATTGACACTTTGGACACAGAGGGACACAGTCAATGTTGTGACAATCAGCACGCACCCCACTTCACTCGTCCTTGCTTTAAGGAAATTTGGCATGTCCGCTTCGACTCTCACCAACTTTTACAGATGCACCATAGAAAGCATTCTTTCTGGTTGTATCACAGCTTGGTATGGGCTCCTGCTCTGCCCAAGACCGCAAGGAACTACAAAAGGTCGTAACTGTAGCCCAATCAGTCACGCAAACCAGCCTCCCATCCATTGACTCTGTCTACACTTCCCACTGCCTCGGCAAAGCAGCCAGCATAATTAAGGACCCCACTCACCCCGGACATTCTCTCTTCCGCCTTCTTCCGTCGGGAAAATGATACAAAAGTCTGAGGTCCAACTGGGCCAGCCACAGAAATGCAACGGAGACTCGCAGGTCATTGGCTAGCATCTTACTCCTAAATCTTCAAAGCCTGGGAACTATCCACTCCAAGGCAGAAGTTCAGGAGAGTGATGGAAGGTACTGCCTGGATGGGAGCAGCTGCAAGGACACTGAAAAAGCTTGACAAATCCAGGTGGCACGGTAGCACAGTGGTTAGCACTGCAGCCTCACAGCGCCAGGGACCTGGGTTCGATTCCCAGCTTGGGTCACTGTCTGTGCGGAGTCTGCACATTCTCCCCGCGTCTGCGTGGGTTTCCTCCGGGTGCTCCAGTTTCCTTCCACAGTCCAAAAGTCGTGCTGGTTAAGTGCATTGGCCATGGTAAATTCTCCCTCAGTGTACCCGAACAGGCGCTGGAGTGTGGCGACTAGGGAATTTTTGCAGTAACCTCATTGCAGTGTTAATGTAAGCCTACTTGTGACACTAATAAATAAACTAAACTAAAATATAAAGGCAAAACACCACAGATGCTGGAATTTGAGACAAAAGCAGAAAAATGCTGGAAAATCTCAGCAGGTCTAACAGCATCTGGGGAGAGAGAATAAGGCCAACGTTTCGAGTCTCAATGACCCTACGTCAGAGCTGAAGAAACTTAATGCTATCCAAACTGAAGAGTCAACTTGATCAGTCACTCCTTCACCATTGTAGAATCCAATCCCTCGACCCCCTGCGCTTTATGTCTGTAGAGTGTAGTTATGTGAAGGCTGGATTGCAGCAACCCAAGACTTCTTCAGCAGTCCCTCTAACTTGATTTGGTGGCACAGTGGTTAGCACCGCTGCCTCATAGCGCCGGGGACCCAGGTTCGATTCCCGGCTTGGGTCACCGTCTGTGCGGAGTTTGCTCGTTCTCCCCGTGTCTGCGTGGGTTTCCTCCGGGTGCTCCGGTTTCCTCCCACACTCCAAAGATGTGCAGGTTAGGTTGATTGGCCATGCTAAATTCCCCTTAGTGTCAGGGGGGTTCGCAGGGTAAATATGTGGGGATAGGGCCTGGGTGGGATTGTGGTCGGTGCAGACTCGATGGGCCGAATGGCCTCCTTCAGCACTGTAGGGATTCTATGATTCTGTTGTTTATTTAAGTGAAGCCTGGAACGATGCCCCTCTGAGATTTGCCAATGCCAGCTGCCGGTCGGCAAGTGCGAGGTGCATGGACTGCAGCGATTCGAGAAGGCGGCTTTTCACCATCTTCTCAAGGGAAATTAGGGATGGGAGCCAAGTTCTGGTCCAGCCAGCGACGCCCACCTCCCCTGAAAGAACGACTGCAAGAAAAGGTGCGCTCATTCAGAGAACAGATATTATTCAGGCTGCAATTCAAAAAACCTTCCTTTTTTGTTCTTTTATAATTGGCGTGATCGATTCTGAGAAAGGAAGAGAAAGAAATTGCCTTGACGTCGCAGTTTTCACAGATTCAGGGCCACCCACAATGCTTTACAACCAACATAGCGCTTTTGTCGTGTAATCACTTCTGTAATTAAGAGGCACACAATATGCACACAGCTAGCTCCCACAAAAACAACACTGAGGTAAATATCCAGGTAATTTGAACCAAGGATGAGGTAAGGCAATCGGGCCTACAAGCATTTACCTCATGTTCTCTGTAAATAATAGCGCTCTCTATAAACATGGGTGGCACAGTGGTTAAAGGAGGTGCAGGGACAGAGTGATCTGTCACATATGTGCACAGGTTGGGCGGCACGGTGGTACAGTGGTTAGCACTGCTGCCTCACCACGTCAGGGACCCGGGTTCGAGTCCCGGCCTGGGGTCACTGTCTGTGTGGAGTTTGCACATTCTCCTCATTTCTGCGGGAATTTCCTCCGGGTGCTCCGGTTTCCTCCCACAGTCCAAAGATGTGCAGGTTAGGTGCATTGGCCATGCTAAATTGTCCCTTTGTGTCCCGGGATGCGTAGATTGGAGTGATTAACTCTAATATGTGGGGTAAATATGTGGGGTCACGGGGATAGGATTGTTGTCAGTTCAGACTCGATGGGCCAAATGGCCTCCTTCTGCACTGTCGGGATTCTATAGTTTTGCCCCGCCTAATTAATCACACAAGGACAGGTTCTGTATAAAAGCTCCCCAATTCTCAAAGGTAATCAAACACAACTTCTATTATTATTTATTAGTGTCACTAATAGGCTTACATTAACACTGCAATGAAGTTACTGTGAAAATCCCCGCGCCGGTTCGGGTACACTGAGAGAGAACTTAGCACGGCCAATGCACCCTAACCAGCACGTCTTTTGGACTATGGAAGGAAACCGGAGCACCCGGAGGAAACCCACGCAGACACGGGGAGAACGTGCAGACTCCGCACAGACAGTGACCCAAGCCGGGAATCGAACCCGGGTCTCCGGTGCTGTGAGGCAGCAACGCTAACCACTGTGCCACCGTGCCCTCCTGACTATCCACCTTCAAATCTCCACTGGTTAAAGTGTCCTTCAATCCTTGGAGATCGGAATCAGAGATGACGAACCATTTCTAAAGGCAGCTGGCTGGGCACTTGCAGGAACTAAAGCTTCAGGGCGACACGGGGAGAGAGCAAGGAAATGGGACTGACTGGAATGGCCTATGGAGAGACTCGTTGGGCCAAATGGCCTCCCTCTGTGCCGTGGTGATTCTTTGGGACAAAAAAATAAATTCCTGATGTTGGAAAACAAATGAAAGCAGAAAATGCAGGAAAAAGGATGTTGCCTGGTATGGAGGGTGTTAGCTATGAGGGGAGATTGAATAAACTGGGATTGTTCTCCCTGGGAAGCCAGAGGCTGAGGGGCGACCTGATAGAAGTTTATAAAATTATGAGGGTTATAGATAGGGTGAACAGTTGGAAGCTTTTTCCCAGGACGGTGGCACAGTGGTTAGCACTGCTGCCTCACAGTGCCAGGGACCCGGGTTCGATTCCCGGCTTTGGGTCACTGTCTGTGCGGAGTCTGTGTGTTCTCCCCGTGTCTGCGTGGGTTTCCTCCGGGTGCTCCGGTTTCCTCCCACAGTCCGAAAGACGTGCTGGTTAGGTGCATTGGCCGTGCTAAATTCTCCCTGAGTGTACCCAAAAGGATGCCGGAGTGTGACGACTAGGGAATTTTCACAGTAACTTCATTGCAGTGTTAATGTAAGCCTACTTGTGACTAATAAATAAAAGAAAATGACAGTTACAAGGGGCACAAGTTCAAGGTAAGGAGGGAAAGGTTCAGTGGAGGGGGAAGTTTTTTACAGAGAGGGTGGTGAGGGCCTGGAATGCGCTGCCAAGTGAGGGGGTTGAGGCAGTTACATTAGTGACATTTAAGACTTACCTGGATGGACACATGAACAGACGGGGAATAGAGGGATACAGGCGGTTGGTCTAAATAGGACAATGTGATCAGCGCAGGCTTGGAGGGTCAAAGGGCCTATTCCTGTGCTGTACTGTTCTTTGTTCATGAACTGTTCTGCAGATGAGGCAGCATCTGACCAGCAAGGCCGCAAGGGCTAACATTTCAGACTGTAGCTAATAGCCATAGACCTGAAACAGTAACTCTGCTGCGTTTTCTTTCTCCGCACAGATGCTGGCTGACCTATGACTGTTTCCAGTGATTTTTGTTTCTATTCTAAATGCAGCCTCGGTGCTGAGTTTTACAGCTGGAACAGCATTTTTCACCTTTGGTCAAATGCTCTCGAGCTGTAAGCAAGTATTTATGATTAGACCGTGGGTGCCAAATGTTTTCCCACAAGGAGGAAGTGTGGACTGGAGGAGCGATCGCATTAGGCTGCCTTGGCCCACTCCCCGGCAAGTGCAGCCACATTGTCGGAGACCTGGGGTCTGGGTGGAAGGGCAATGCTAGCGATTGGCTCCCAGGTCTCTGTTATTCTCACCATCAACCAAAACACGGCTGGCCTAAACCTCCTTTTCCTCTCCCCTTCTGCAAATCGCTATAATCGCCACATTTGGTCATCGGCAAGCTGAGAGTGTTCGGATGAAATCAGTACTTGGCAGTTTTCACTGGCAATGATTACACTCATTCAATGCTGCAAACTGAGCAAAGCAAAGGGAAACATTGCCTTCAAAATGGTCATTTCCCCAATGGCCGGGGGATGGTGGCACAGTGGGTTAGCACTGCGGCCTCTCAGCGCCAGGGAGCCAGGTTCGATTCCCAGCTTGGGTCACTATCTGCGTAGAGTCTGCACGTTCTCCCAGTGTCTGCGTGGGTTTCCTCCGGGTGCTCTGGCTTCCTCCCACAGTCTGAAAGACATGCTGGTTAGGTGCATTGGCCATGCTAAATTCTCCCTCAGTGTACCCGAACAGGTGCCGGAGTGTGGCGACTAGGGGATTTTCACAGTGACGTAATTGCAGTGTTAACGTAAGCCTACTTGTGACACTAATAAATAAACTTTAACTTTAAACTTAAACTGGTTGAGTGGGATTTTCTCCCCATTTCTACCAATGGGATGTTATTAACATTTATTATTAACAGTATTATTAACATTTCCCTCCTACCGTTGACTTAGTAGTTTCTGGTCTCCACCCCCACCCCCTATCACCTCCCCCCCGCCCCCCCCACCCCCACCCCCCATAACTTCCCCCCCCACCACCCCTCCACCAATCACAGTGAATTCCCCAGAGGAGGGTGTGAGTCACGCAAAATGCCACAGACATGGGGCTCAAAGAACTTTCCGGTAACCACTGATGAGCCACTTCCACCGCTGGAAGACATGCCACTTGGCGGGGGAGGGGGGGGCGGTGAAAATCTCATTGCTTGTCTCTTCGTCCATATCTGGAAGCCCATACAGGCCTCAGATACTGAACTTTAGCCAATAGATCCACATACTGCGGACTTGCTGCCCCATCCAATCAGCCATGGAGATGCAAGTAGCTGGGCGTTTTGGAGGATCTTGCCTCAGGCTCGCTCTGGTTGGCTACAGGGAGCAGGAGGAAGGAATATTTACTGCACAGAGTTATTAACCCCTCTCATTTACCACTTTAGCATTGCTCCTCCTGGCATCCCAATTAAAGCAACTTGAAAATCCTTCCAGCACACCAATGGCAGGCAGTAAGGGCGGGAGAGATTCCTGGTCAGCCATGACATGGAATCATAGAATCCCGGCAGTGCAGAAAAGGCCATTCGGTCCATCAAGTCCGCACCAACTCTCTGACAGAGTATCATGCCCAGGCTCGCCAGCCTGCCCCATCCCATGGCTAATCCCCCTAACCCCTACACATCTCAGGACACTAAGGGCCAATTTAGCATGGCCAATTGATCTAACCTGCATATCTTTGGTGTGTGGGAGGAAACCGGAACACCCGGAGGAAACCCACGCAGACACGGGGAGAATGTGCAAACTCCACACAGACAGTGACCCGAGGCCGGAATCGAACCCGGGTCCCTGGCGCTGTGAGGCAGCAGTGCTAACCACTGTGCCACCGTGTCGCCCCTAAATTGTGTGGGATAGGCTGATTAAACCAGAGGCTTTCCCTGTGTGCTACCTTTCACATTTCCAGCTGGAAGTGTGAGCTTGTACACTTGAAACGTGCGACGAATTGAAATCAAAAGTGGCTGAAAAACCTCCCATCTGGGTTAATCTTTAGAAACTGCCGTTTTGGTTTGGTTAAAATTCTTCTGCTCAGGTATGTCAGGAGTTCTGTTTTGAATTACATCTGCCAGATGTTGGAGACAATTTGTCGATTTACGCCTGAATACCATTTCAGACACATCTGCCCCATGACCCCTGCTGTTGCAATGTAATGGGGTGAACAACTGGGAACAACAGTACAAATCACAGCAAGAGAGACTTTTAAAAAAGACTTATACAGAACAAACCAGTGCAAGAAGAGTATCCTGTGTGGAGGGAAGAGTTCATCCCACCTCTGTAGATAAGGACAAGCTTCACTATTATTGGACTTGTCCTCCCCGATCTAAATCTATTTACGAGTTTCAGGAGGCCATCAATGCAGAATCGATTGAGGTGTTTATAAAAGTATTAGATAGTTAGAAGCACAGAGAGGAGAGTGGAAATTGGATTTAAAGAAATCAAGAGTGCGTTTAAAGGAATCAAGAGTTGAATTTTTCAAAAATCAAGAATTGAATTTTTAAAAAATCAAGAATTTAATTTAAAGAAATCCAGAACTGAATTTTTAAAAAATCAAGAATTAAAACTAAAGAAATCGAGATTGAATTCTTAAAAAATCAAGAATTGAATTTTAAAAAAATCAAGAATTGAATTTTTAAAAATCAAGAATTGAATTTAAAGAAATCAAGAATCGAATTTTAGAGAGATCAAGGATTGATTTTTTTCAAAAATCAAGAATTAAATTTGAAGAAATCAAGAATTTATTTAAAGAAATCAAGAGTGGGTTTAAAGAAATCAAGAATTGAATTTTAAAAAATCAAGGGGTCACGATCTTACCGTCTCATCATGCCGGTTGATCAGCGTGGCGAGGCGGTAAGATTGCGCAAGAGGTGGAAAATCGGGTTGGCGCCCAGTTTCTCACCTCTCGCGATGCTAACAGCCCAGTATTGCCTGGTAGTATCATGAGAAGTGAGAAACCAGGAAGGCACGAGGCTGTTTTAACTATTTATTATCTAATTTTAATATTATTAGTGAGCCCAGGTGCAATTATCCAGGCTGACTTGTCTTAGCGGCCTCACTGGAGGAGATCCTCACCAGCTAGGATCACGTATGGTTCCCCCACCAATGGGCACCAGAAGTTAAGGCTTTCAATGGATGCTTTCCAAGGTCAGTTCCCTCCAACACTTCACACAGTTACTAAAGAGACACATACCTCCCTCCTGCTGAAGGTGCTGGGGAGTTGATAGCTTGGACCATGTCTGTGGTGAGAGCGTCCAAAACGCTGGTGATGAACTCCAATTTTTTCGCTCCAGGGCAACCTGCAAAAGATGAAAGGTCAATGTTCATACCTATACAGGTGGCCACATGTGCCTGATAAGTAGTTTTCATTATTCATTCATGGGACATGGGTGTCACTGGCTGGGCCAGCATTTATTACCCATCGCTATTTGCCCTTGTTCAGGGGGCAGTTGAGAGACATAGAATCATAGAATCCCTTCAGTGCAGAAGGAGGCCATTCAGCCTATTGAGACTGTACTGACAACAATCCACCCAGGCCCTATCCCTGTAACCGCACGTATTTACCCTGCTAATCCCCCTGACACTAAGGAACACTTGAGCATGGCCAATCAACCTGACCCGCACATCTTTGGACTGAGGGAGGAAACAGAAACCCACGCAGACACGGGGAGAATGTGCAGACTCTGCACAGACAGTGACCTGAAGCCAGGATCGAACCCGGGTCCCTGGCACTGTGAGGCAGCAGTGCTAACCACTGTGCCACCGTGCTGCCACATTGTCAATCACATTGCTGTGACGAGACCCAAGTTTGAATCCCGCCACGACAGGTGGTGAAATTTGAATTCACTTAAAAAAATATCTGGAATTAAGAATCTACTGATGACCATGAAACCATTGTCGATTGTCGGAAAAACCCATCTGGTTCACTAATGTCCTTTAGGGAAGGAAATCTGCCGTCCTTACCCGGTCTGGCCTACATGTGACTCCAGAGCCAGGGCAATGTGTTGACTCTCAACTGCTCTTGGGCAACTAGGGATGGGCAATAAATGCTGGCCCAGCCAGTGACACTCATGTCCCACAAATGGATTTAAAAAATCACATAGAGTGACCATTTCCCACACCATACGGACTTCAGACCAACATTTCAACCTTCGGCAAGGTCCCCATGGCGGGGAGGGGGGCATGGGCCAGGGGGGGGGGTGTGTGGGCGGGGTGGGAAGGGGAAGACTTTTGGCATACTTCCCCCAGAGCAGTTGTCCTAATTTGTTCTCCTCCAAGACCTCACAACTGAGGAATTCCCCATCCCCCTTCAGACTTCCTGCAGACCTGACTAAGCTCAGCCTGACATCACCTAACCATGACTATCTGATTTCACCATTCTCCCCTGCGTGTCTCAATAATGTTGGCATTGTGTACTGTAGCACTTCACTTCCATGTCTCAATGATTTTATTTAACCAGCGCGGCTGGGACGCACACTAACATTTAGTAAACACGAGGTTGTTTACATGATCCAAGTTTCCTGATGGATCTTAATCACTATCATCGCCAGATGTAAACGGGCAAGGGATCCAACGTTGCTTTCGTAACAGTAAATACAGGAGCCAGTGTAGTGTGAACGTCAACACTGTACTTAACTCTCTAACATTGAGCAATAAACTGCAGACAGTCCATTTACATCAATGAGCATATATAGAAATCCCTGGTTTCAAACTTTACAGTAGCAATCAAAATGAACCTTTGTTTCCCACTGGCAGCCTAAGGGACTGTGACAGGTCAAAGAGTCCTGAGTAAGGCAAAGAAATCTATCTATTTCTCAGAGATAATAGCCTATGCGTGACATCATTCGCTTGGCAATGGGGCTTCTCTGGCCGGAGGCCATTTTGATTCTTTACTCAAAGGGTTCCTTTTGTCCAAGTGAAAAAAACCAGGGTCGTGTTCATATCTTGGACGCAGTCGTGTAGAAGGAGTGGCTCTAGCAGGTGGCAAGGAGTAAACACACAGAACAGAGGTAGCTGTACAAAAATACACACCATCAATCTTAGCCATTAACATTACTATTCAATACAATGTGTGTTTTATCCACAAGGTTCCTAAGTGTCAGACTCTGTAAGGCATTTTAAATTTGTTTTACAGGATGCGGGCGTCGCTGGTTGGACCCAGCATTTATCGCCCATCCCTACCTGCCCTCCGTTTCAGAGGGTATTTGAAAGTCAACCGCACTGTTGTGGCTCTGGAGTCACATGTAGGCCAGACCGGGTAAGGACGGCAGATTTCCTTCCCTAAAGGACATTAGTGAGCTAGATGGGTTTTTACGACAATGGTCATCTTTGGACTTTTAATTCCAGATTTTTACTGAATTCAAATTTCACCATCTGCCGTGGTGGGATTGGAACTCAGGTCCCCAGTGCATTACACTGGGACCCTGGATTTACTAATCCAGTGACAATACCAGTATGCCACTGCGTCCCCATGACAAGAGGCAGGGGCACAATTGATAAAGGCAAAATACTGCAGATGCTGGAATCTGAAACAAAGACAGAAAATGCTGGAAAATCTCAGCAGGTCTGGCAGCATCAGTGGGGAGAGAATAGAGCCAACGCTTCCAGTCTGGATGACCCTGATTGGCTCTCTTCTCTCTCCACAGATGCTGTCAGACCTGTCGGGTTTTTCCAGCATTTTCTGTTTTTGGTCACGTACCAACCGACTCAAGAACAGCTTCTTCCCTGCTGACTTTTGAATGGACCGACCTCGCATGAAGTTGATCTTTCTCTACACCCTAGCTATGACTGTAACACTACATTCTGCACTCTCTCCTTTCCTTCTCTATGAACGGTATGCTTTGTCTGTATAGCGAGCAAGAAACAATACTTTTCACTGTATCCCAATACATGTGACAATAATAAACCAATTCAAATCAAATCAAAATCAGACTAGATAGTAATAGATGACTCCAAAATGGATAAACATTGTAATACTTCCTAGTAAGAAGTCTCACAAAACGCCAGGTTAAAGTCCAACAGGCTTATTTGGAATCGCGAGCTTTTGGAGTGCTTTTGGAGGCCCTGTTGGGCTTTAACCTGTTGTGCCCACCCCAGTCCAATGCCAGCATCTCGACATCATGTAATACTTCCTTTAACAGCCTTAAACCACATGCTCAATGCCCAGATCTTGCCACACCTGATTAATAAGCGGACCATGTCTCATTTCTTATTGGGTATACTCATTTCTGCTTCCCACGCTGTGAGGGAGCTTGCCATGTTTCTCGAGTGGATGAAGAGGAATTATCTTTCTTCTCGCAGAGGGTGGTGAATCCCTGGAATTCTCTGCCCCAAGGGGTGGTGGAGGCTGGATCATTCGAAGTATTTAAAGTGGGGGTGGATAAATATTTGATGGATCGAGGAATAAAGCGCTATGGGGAAATGGCGCAGAAAAAGAGTTGAGGCCAACATAGAGCAGCCATGATCGTATTAAATAGCGGGGCAGGCTTGAAGGCCCTGGTGTCCTTGTTCCAGTTCCATTTCTGGTGTCCCCTCTAAGTAGGATGAGATTGGGTAACAAATGGGTAAGCTCAAGTCCTTTTGCCATAGAAAGCAAAGTCTCAGAGGGGACCTGAATGTAAGATTCCATTCTATTTCTGAGAGTATTCTGCCCAATGGCAGGTCCTTGACTTATTGCCTCGTGGTGTTTCATCCATATTTATTCTCTTGGCAGTTCTTTTCTGCGCTGGGTTGCCATTGCCTTCCAGTGTCAGGGGGCAGGGGTGTGGGAGGCAGATCTCAAGTCTCACCTTAGCTAAAATGGGAATCGAACCGACGCTTTTGGTATTAATCTGAACCACACACTAGTCACCAAGGCTAACTGAGCCCTTACGATAAGATACCTAACTGAATACCTGACTGAGATGGCACAGTGGTTAGCACTGCTGCCTCACAGCACCAGGGACCTGGGTTCAATTCCAGCCTTGGGTCACGGTCTGTGTGGAGTTTGCACATTCTCCTCGTGTCTGCATGGGTTTCCTCCGGGTGCTCCGGTTTCCTCCCACAGTTCAAAGATGTGCGGGTTAGGTTGATTGGCCGTGCTAAATTGCTCCTTTGTGTCAGGGGGACTAGCAAGGGAAATTCCTGGGGTTACAGGGATAGGTCCCTGTAATAGTCCTCGGAGGCAGAAGTCCCTTCACCAAAGTCCCTTTATTTACAAGTTTGACAACAGCACACAGAGTGCTATCAGTTAGCAGTCTACACTAGGAATCCCAGAGGAACTGACACGCCTGGTTAAGTACAAAGCAAGACTGATTGGCCCATTAATGTGGCCCTTAATCAGGGAGCTCATATTCTAACAGGCCTGATTAAGGTCATTAGAGTCCTGGATGGGATTGTTGCCGGTGCAGGCTCGATGGGCTGAATGGCCTCCTTCTGCACTGTAGGGATTCTATGATTCTACGATTTGAGACTGTAAAACTGGATGAATACCCTCTGCTACACCTGGGCACAAAGCCTTTGGGTACAAGTTCCAATTGTGTTGGGCACTTTTACACAAAATGACATTTCCTTTGTGGATGGCAATCATCAGTTTCCTCTACTTCCAGCCAGCCCAGTCGTGCATCCTCAACATTGACAACTGAATCCCGATCACCAACTATTCACGTCACGTCTAGTTTCTCATTCCCTCACCAGTAACTGATGTTGCATTGCAATTTCACACTGTTTTACACATTTCTAACTGCTAACCACACTCACCCAATCCTTCCCAAAGCTCACCTCTCATCTCAGAATGCAAACCCGACTAAATATCCAGTCTAATCGACAAAGACCATCTTGAAACCATGATCGATTTCTGTGCGCAACCGATCATTACAGACACACGCGATCCCACACTTCAAGGATTAGTTGCAGAACATTCACTGCTCCACCTTATCAATCTGTATTTCTTCCTGTACATCCGCCAAGATGGACCCCAGGTATTGGCTTGTGTACATTGCAGACCTTCCAATACAAACCCACACAAGCCAACTGCGTGATCCAGTCACTGATGCAGAAGGAACCAATGACCATAAGAACATACGATATAGGAGCAGAATTAGGCCATTCGGCCCATAGTGTCTGCTCCGCCATTCAATCATGGCTGATAACTTTCTCAACCCCATTCTCCTGCCTTTTCCCTGTAACCGTTGATCCCCTTACCAATCAAGAACCGATCTATCTCTGTCTTAAATACACTCAATGACCTGGCCTCCACAGCCTTCTGTGGCAATGAATTCCACAGATTCACCACCCTCTGGCTGAAGAAATTCCTCCTCATCTCAGTTCTAAAGGGTCGTCCCTTTACTCTGAGGCTGTGCCCTCGTATCCCAGTCTCTCCTAAAGCACCAGGGACCCGGGTTCAATTCTCAACTTGGGTCACTGTCTGTGCGGAGTCTAAATGTTCTCCCCGTGTCTGCGTGGGTTTCCACCGGGTGCTCCGGTTTCCTCCCACAGTCCGAAAGACGTGCTGGTTATGTGCATTGGCCGTGCTAAATTCTCCCTCAGTGCACCCCAACAGGCGCCGGAGTGCGGCGACTAGGGGATTTTCACAGCAACTTCATTACAGCGTTAATGTAAGCCTACTTGTGATACTAATAAATAAACTAAAATAGATTCACAAAGCATTAGAAATGTACATTAGGATGTATGTGAAACCATCTGGTACTGTCAGTGGCGGCCTCAGGGGAGATGGGGGGGGGGGGGGTGATTATTTAATTGTAGCCGGATTTTGTTCAAGAAAGGGTTGCCAGGGGCGGTGGCGGGGGTTGCTGCTATTAAGGAACAGGAGAAATTAAGAACCCGGATCTGTTGTGGATGGATAGCGGATGCTGCACTCATCCAGAATGAAGTGATTTCCTGAGATTAGTCAAACCTTTCCAATTTAAAAAAGATTAAAGTGTCTAAAAGGTGGAGGACTGACAGGAATCAGCCTCGGCAGCAAGAGTAGATAATAACAGTCCCTTCTCCA